>NC_043005.1:6037238-6044738 GCF_006345805.1 Octopus sinensis | reverse complement strand
AGGTTTGTGGAAGTCATTTCATTGCCATTCCTGACCCCATCAATAACATGCTCTCTCTGCTCTGAATTTGCATCAAATCATCATCATCATCATTTAACATCTGCTTTCCATGCTGGCATGGGTTGGACAGTTTGACACAAAACTGGTAAGCTGGGGAGCTGCAATCTGATTTGGCATGGTTTCTACACCTGGATGTCCTTCCTAATGCCAACCACTCCAAGAGAGTAGCGAATTTATTTTTATGTGCCACCAGCATGGGTGCCATTTACGTATCACTGGCATTGGCCACAACTATGATCTCACTTGGCTCGACATTGATGAGGTCATGAATGGCAACAAAAGGACTCTGACAAACTTATCTGATTGACTGATTGACCAAACAATCAATGAGTTAACTGGCTAAATGATTAAGCAATTGATTGATAATAATGGTCTGAAACTTTGGCATAGGGCCAACAGTTTTTGAAGGGAAAAGGGACTCAATTACATCAACCCCCAGTACTTGACTGGTACTTATTTAATCAGCACTAAAATGAAGAAAAGGAAAGTTAACCTCAGACGGATGAAATTACTATTTTCCAGAAGGGGGTCAACTGGTGGATGCATTATAGCACAACAGACAAAATGCTTAGAAGCATTTCTTGCAGCTCTTTCCATTCTAGTTCCAGTCACTGCCAAGGTCAAGTTTGCCTTTAATCTCTCCAGGGTTGATGAAATAAAGACAATCACTAGGGTTAATGCAATCAACTAAGCCCTGTTTCCCTCTAAAAAAAAGAAAAAACTGCTAGCTTTGTGTGCAAGACATCATCATCATCATCATCCTCACCATCATCGTTTAATGTCCACTTTCCATACTAGCATGGGTTGGACGATATGACTGAAGTCTGGCAAACCAGATGGCTGCACCAGGCTCCAATCTGATCTGGCAGTGTTTCTACAGCTGGATGCCCTTCCTAATGCCAAAGACTCCAAGAGTGGAGAGGGTGCTTTTTACATGCCACCGGCATGGGAGCCAGTCAGGTGGGACTGGCATCGATCACGTTCGGATGGTGCTTTTTATGTGGCACCAGCACATGAGCCAGTCAGGGGGCACTGGCATTAGCCGTGGTCACTATGAACATAGCTGTTCTCCTGCGACTGACCTATCTGGTCTAACACATCTCAGCCATTTGATTGGTTGTCAGCAGAAGACAAACGGATCCACATTTTTATCAGCCAAATTGAGTCTAAAGGAATATTGGACTGGGAGTGGCTGTGAGATTGATAGACATTTTTTGGCAGACAACACCAAACAGGTCAACAATGGAGGAACAAGCACAGATAGTGGAATTAACACACACACACACAAGAGATGGCTGCCAGCAGTCCATCAGGATCAGTGGACCAGTAGCACTTTGATCAAAAACACTCCCATCCATGACCATCCTGTCATTTCAAGAGTATCTATCTCTGCATTATTCAATCGGTTGTTCTTTTTCACAAAACAAAAAAGTGTGAGTTGAGGTAAGTTAAGCAACCAAGTAGAGGCCTTGTTGGGGTGAACGACTGAGTGCACATTTGTGTGTGTGTGTGCGTGTGTTTTGTTAAGATGTGGTTGGGCCAGGTTGGGTGGGGGGGGTTATGAGATGTCTTCTGTTGCTATGGAACTAAAGAAGAAGTAAACAAAACCCAAAACTCAGACGGGATTATGGGAAGAAATTAAGTAAATAAAATTTGATATCTACACCTCCCCACCTTACAACACTGCTATAATTAAATTTTCTCAGGGTTTCAAATACCAAACCACACCCACACAGACACACACATACACCCCCCCCCCACCCCACCCCATACACACACACACCCATACACACCCAACCACCCACCCACCCACACACACACACACACACACACTTCCCTGTGTCAACGAGAGCCTTTATATAGTAGTTCATCCTGCTAGAAATAACAGCTAAATCTGATTCACATCACACCTTTACCATTTCATACAGGTCTCTGTATACACTGGAAAATAAGGTCCTGAATTCCCTGAACATAGAAAATAAGAGAAGATGGTCACAGTTGGAACGAACGCCTTGACAACAACAACAGCAATCACTTCCCTGAACGCACTCATCATAAAACTATGCACCGTCTTCTGAGTTACCTGGATGTCAGCATCCACCCAGAGGACCCTTATTTCTGTCACCCCCTTTCTAAACCAACAAAGTGGGATGGCCATCTGCTTCTGTGGGGGGTAGGTGTGCACAAGAGTGAGAATGAGTGAGAGAGGAGGAAGTATGTGTATGTGTGTGTGTGAAAGAGTATGTGTGTGTGAAGGTATGAGAGAGGAGAGAGTGTGAGAAGAGGAAGAGAGAGAGAAAGTGTGTGTGTGTGTGTGTGTGTGTGTGACTGTGTGTGAAAAACAAAGTATGAATGAGTGGGTGTGTGAGGGTGTAAAAGAGGGGGAGAGAGTGAATATGAGTATGAGAGAATGTGAATGGATGTGTGTGTGCATGCATGTGTGTGCATGTGTGCGTGCAAGACTATGTTTGAAAAAGAGTGTGTGAGAGAGAGAGAGAGCAGGTGTGGGGGGTGAGTGTATGAGAGGGGGGGAGAGAGTATGTGTGAATGTATGTGAGTATGTGGAAGAGAAAGTATATGAGAGGGAGGGGGACAAAGTGCATATGCAAGTATGAGTGTATGTGTGAGTGTGTGCATGTGTGAGAGAGTGAATGGGTGAGAGAGGAGTGGGTGAGAGTGTGGGGGAGAATGTGAGTGGATGTGTGTGTGTGTGTGTGTGTGAGAGAGAGAGAGAGAGGAAAAGTATGGGTGTGAGAAAGTGTGTGTGTATGAGTGTGGATATGCATGTGTGTGTGTGTAACTATGCAAGAGGAGGGAGGGGGTGAACGAGTACGTGCGTGTGTGTGTGTGTGTGTGTGTGTGTGTCTGGCTGTCAGAGAGAGAGAGAGAGAGAGAGAGAGAGAGAGACATCAGGTGTGGTTACACTTCAGAGAATTTTCTACATTCAATTAATCACTCACCTTCAGGAAGGAAGGGGGTACACCATCCACACACACACACACACACTTCCCTGTGTCAACGAGAGCCTTTATATAGTAGTTCATCCTGCTAGAAATAACAGCTAAATCTGATTCACATCACACCTTTACCATTTCATACAGGTCTCTGTATACACTGGAAAATAAGGTCCTGAATTCCTGAACATAGAAAATAAGAGAAGATGGTCACAGTTGGAACGAACGCCTTGACAACAACAACAGCAATCACTTCCCTGAACGCACTCATCATAAAACTATGCACCGTCTTCTGAGTTACCTGGATGTCAGCATCCACCCAGAGGACCCTTATTTCTGTCACCCCCTTTCTAAACCAACAAAGTGGGATGGCCATCTGCTTCTGTGGGGGGTAGGTGTGCACAAGAGTGAGAATGAGTGAGAGAGGAGGAAGTATGTGTATGTGTGTGTGTGAAGGTATGAGAGAGGAGAGAGTGTGAGAAGAGGAAGAGAGAGAGAAAGTGTGTGTGTGTGTGACTGTGTGAAAAACAAAGTATGAATGAGTGGGTGTGTGAGGGTGTAAAAGAGGGGGAGAGAGTGAATATGAGTATGAGAGAATGTGAATGGATGTGTGTGTGCATGCATGTGTGTGCATGTGTGCGTGCAAGACTATGTTTGAAAAAGAGTGTGTGAGAGAGAGAGAGCAGGTGTGGGGGGTGAGTGTATGAGAGGGGGGGAGAGAGTATGTGTGAATGTATGTGAGTATGTGGAAGAGAAAGTATATGAGAGGGAGGGGGACAAAGTGCATATGCAAGTATGAGTGTATGTGTGAGTGTGTGCATGTGTGAGAGAGTGAATGGGTGAGAGAGGAGTGGGTGAGAGTGTGGGGGAGAATGTGAGTGGATGTGTGTGTGTGTGTGTGTGTGAGAGAGAGAGAGAGAGGAAAAGTATGGGTGTGAGAAAGTGTGTGTGTATGAGTGTGGATATGCATGTGTGTGTGTGTAACTATGCAAGAGGAGGGAGGGGGTGAACGAGTACGTGCGTGTGTGTGTGTGTGTGTGTGTGTGTCTGGCTGTCAGAGAGAGAGAGAGAGAGAGAGAGAGAGAGAGACATCAGGTGTGGTTACACTTCAGAGAATTTTCTACATTCAATTAATCACTCACCTTCAGGAAGGAAGGGGGTACACCATCCACACACACACACACACACACACACAAATAATAGTACTATCCTCTCACCACACCCCCTACAGTAGACAGCTACTGGCAACAAACCAGCATACATATATATATATACATGCAAACACCTAACACAAACAGTACGCCTCTCACTATCACTCCAACAAAACACACCTTCACACATACAGATACTGACAGCAACACACACACACACACACACACAAATAAATAAATACATAGATACCAGCAAACAAAAATCAAAAAAACAAAAAAAACGTCCAAACACATAAATACCCAACACATGAAAAGGAAGAGGGGACAGTTGGGGAGTGGGGTGGGGTGGTATTTAGTATTGCTTTCACCCCTTTCTCAACCTCACATCTCCAAGACACCCTCTGAAGCGACCTCAATGTATTGGTAGTCCTTGTCAAGAAATGAAATGATTAACTAGTTGAAGGGGACGGTGGTGGAGGTGGTGGTGGTGGTGGAGAGGGTGGTGGTAGTGGAGAGGGTGGTAGTGGTGGTGGTGGTGGTGGTGGTGGTGGTGGTAGTGGGGAGAGGATGCCTCTGAAATCGGTGGAGTGTGTGTGTGTGTGTGTGTGTGTGTTCATATATTATATATAAGTTCTTTTTTGGAATATGTTGAAGCTCACAAAGAAAGCTATAAATAATAGCTTGTAAATACTAGGTTGAAAATCCCTTTTGCATATAGATAAGTCAAAGGCTGACACTGACAACAACAACAACAACATACATACACACACACATATATATATATATATATATATATATATATATATATATATATATATATATATACAAGTCCAACTATGTAGCACGTTGGCTGAGTGTTTTCTACCTTAGGCTCAGTCTGACTAAACCTTGCAAGTGGATGTGGTAGATGGAGGAAACTGATAGAAGCCTGTCATATATATGCATATATATATATATATATATATATATATATATATATATATATATATATATATATAGGGAGAGTTTACGAAAAAACAAAAGATGAAGACAGGTGGTGTACAAAACAAACAGATGTATTAGTATAATGCTCAGGAATAGAAAAAGTCTTTTACGTTTCGAGCCTACGCTCTTCTACAGAAAGGGACACAAAAAAAAAAACAAGGAGAGAAAATATATATATATATATATATATATATATATATATATATATATATAGTGTGTGTGTGTGTGTGTTTCCTTATTGTACTTGGAAATGAGTGTCACAATCAGTCAAGTAGTGGCCTTCATTTCCACTGTTATGTAAAAACATGTCAGGTCATGGGAAAACATTACCTTGCATGGAAATAGGTGAGGGCTGGCAATATGAAGGGCATCTGGCCAGAGAAAACCTGCTCTAAGCAAGCATAAATCATTTGACATAAAATGATGATAGTTATGACACACCTGCATACACACACAGAATGACTTTGGTCAAAGATCTGTGCTGTTGGGACAATTCTCTGGGGTTAAATAAGGACAACAATCCTACAAGTAGTACAACCAAGACTGTCTCATCAATTACAGCAACTTGGATTGACCACAGGAAGGGCATCTGGCCATTAAAAAATACGGTTTTGATAAATCTCCATCATGGAAAAACAAATGTAAAAATAACAAACAGATGAAAGTATTCATGCATGCAAACATACATGAATGTGTGTTCATACATGAACAGGTGTGTTCATGCATGCATGTGCAGCCATGTATGTTTGCACAGGTGCTCGTTGTGCTTGTTCATGGACATACACACATGAGTGTGCATGTAAACATGTGTATATATGTGAATATATGTGATTAGAAATGCAGGTATGTATGTGTATATGCATGTGCCTGTGTGTATGTGCATGCATGTATTTGTGCATATGTGCATGCATGCATGCATATGTGTGCATACAAGTATAAAGCATGAAGATTTTAGCAGTTTCACTTACGCGTGTTAACTCCCGGATCTGGTTGTTGTCGGCGTAGAGTTCTTGTAGAGTGCGTTCGAGGTTGAACACTTCATTGGGCAAGTCTGATAAGTTGCTGTGTCTGTAATCCAATACATAGATCTCCTCAGTCGGAGGTCGGAGGCAGGGGCACTTTTTAACAAATCCAGCCATGACACTTCCTGCAAACAACAACAAAAATACAAATTAATTCAATTTCTTTAAGAATATTTCTTAGACTTGGCACAAGGCCAGACATTTTCAAATGTATACTCATTCAAGTATGTGTGCAGTACTTATTCTAACTGAAGCCCCGGGAGAATGAAAATCCAAACTCTAAGATTAGAAATCAGAATGCGAAGGGGTGTAACTAAATATTGCAAGATATTTTCTCCAGCACTCTACCAACTCTGCCATACACAAGCCTTACCATAATGATAACGAGGTCAGATATGGGGCCTTGCACTGTTGCAGCACTTTGTTGCATCCACCATTTGTCAGTATCAGCTTGGGTCATCCAGGTAGCCCACTAAGGAATGCCCCAATCAGCTCCCATCTCTATGAAATACTTCCTCATCTATTGTGACCATATGGCTGACCAACACAAGCTGCCATTCCAATCAGGTCCTCAGAGAAGAGGACACAATACACAGGGTCCAACTCAGAAAATTGAGCAACTTGACCAAATCGTTTAAGTTGGCCGTCCTGACTCATACAAGTAACAATAATAAGTCTTTCTAATTTAGACACAAGGCCAGCAATTTTTAGAGGAGAGGTTAGAAGGTACCAATGGCCCCAGTACTTGACTGGTCCTTTATTTTATTGAACCTGAAACGATGAAAAGTAAACATAAGTTGAATTCAGAATGTAAAAAAATCAGAAAAATATCGGAGGGTAATTTCCCAACACTCTAGGGGTTGAGTGGCAATTCCACCAGTCCCATCAACTTGTCCTAGTTAATGGTATAGTTTCATTACTTTCTGGGACTTCCCCAGAATGGTGCTGACCATTTTCCTCAATTTCCAACATGTACAACACCAAGATGGTGGCATCACACTCACACATGTTACACAGGGCTCACCTGTGACTCAGTTCCAGCAGGATATCATCCTCCTCATCATCGTCATCTAATGTCAATGCTCCATGCTGGCAGAACAATTTGATAGGATTCAATGGGTCCAAGGAATGCTTGGTGCACCCATGCCTGCTTTAGCATGGTTTCTATGGCTGGACGTCCTTCCTAATGCCAACCACTTTGCAGGGTGTACTATGTGCTCTTTTACTTGTGGAACCAGAACTGGTGATGTTACCATGTAACTAACAAGACTATGATCCCTTTGATATAGGGTGGTTGCAGTAGAGAGGAAGGTGGCTTTATGCAAGGGG
>NC_043005.1:6017238-6034738 GCF_006345805.1 Octopus sinensis | reverse complement strand
GAATATTTTTTCACGTGCCACCAGCACAAGTGCCAGTAAGGTGATGCTAGTAATGATCACACTAAAATAGTGGTTTTTTATGTGCCACCGACACGGAAGCCAGTTAGCTGCTCTGGCAACGATCACACTCACATGGTGCTCTTAGTGCTCCACTAGCACAGATGCCAGTCATGCAGTGCTGTCATAATAATAATAATAATAATAATAATAATAATAATAAATTCATCTACAGCCAAGTTTCAATTCCTATGCAAAGTCATTTCCTTAATATATAATTACAGAAAATGTCCATGCCATCCAATTTTACCACTGCTTCTTCATCTCAATAAATGAAGGGCTTTGTTCCTTTTCTATACACCTTACTCCATCCTCTGTGTCCATGTCTCTTCCCTTTAAGTCATTCAACCCCTATCCCCTGGATCTACACCAAACACTTTGCCCAATCAAATCATTCCTTTCTCAGCTGAAGACATCTTGAATTCTTTCTCTGACCATGTTTTCTACAGAAATAGTCCTATACCATCATTTTAATTTTCTTTTTACCAAGCTTGCATTGGTCAGATGGAGTTTATTGAGGCAGATTGTCTACAGTTGGATGCCCTTTCTGCAATCAACCCTCAACTGTTTCCAAGCAAGGTAATAGTTCTCTAGGCTAGGCACGTCATTCCCAGAAGATTGGAGGCAAACAACATCACTTGTATGAAGAAGATGTTTGTGTTATCATTTAGGAGTATCACATGATATCAAAAGAAGGTGAAACATGCGCAGACACACATACACACACAAATATGGTGACTGTGAACTCGTGAAGACAAATATGACCAACACTAACAAATTATCTTATTCCTAGATGTTGGACGTTATCCTAGACAACAGCCATTATCAATGTCTGTGCTGAAATTTAAAGCCAATAACAGTTTGCACAATACCATTCAGACTCCCACCTAAGAAAAAGGGCCAAGAGTCCAGAAACAAACAAGAGCAACATCTCTGGCTTTGCAATGAGGCAGGTATTTATTTCAGAAGCATGTCTTTCAGCCCTATTCAATGTTCAAATGTCCTTTGACAGGTTTTGTCTTTCATCCTGCAGGGTATCCAATGGAAACCATCCTCCTTACCAAGACGGTTGCTAAGGTTGCCAGTTTAGGTGAAACAGGTTGTAGCACTGTTTTACATGGTACTAAGTAGCGGGCGTGCATGGTTTTGCGGTTAGGGTGCTGTACTCATGATCATATTGATTGTGGTTTCAATTCCCGGACTAGGTGATGCGTGGCATTCTTGAGCAAAACACTTCATTTCGCATTCGTCCAGTCCACTCAGCTGGCAAAAATGAGTAATTCTGCAACTGACCAGCATCTCATCCAGTGGGGAACATATATGCCACAGAATCCAGAAAACCAGCCTTATGAGCTGATGGTTTAGGAAGGACCTAGGATCTTTGATCCTTTGAGTAGTACTAAGGGTGACCTAACATAACACACACACACACACGCACACACACACATGCACACACACACACATACACGTATATACTCATACATATATACAATGGGATTCTTTCAGTTTCCATCAATCAAATCCACTCTGAAAATAAGTGATGGTCATGGCTAGAATGTCTCTGATCAAAGACCTCTGCTGGATCAGACTGATCTCAGACTAAACAGCAGCATCTTTGCCACACAGTAAAACTAATCAAAACCAAATTAGCAAACACATCATCCCAACAACTTCCACACACACAAACCCTTCATTGATTATTATAATACAATGGAAACTAAAATACTTTGGGAGCAAAAAGAACCCCTGGAGTTGCAACCAGACTAAATGTAGGCCATTAACATCATTATACCACTGCCACCACCACCACCACCACCAACAACAACAACAACAACACTACCACCACCACCACCACTATCATCAACACCATCATCACCAGTAGCAGTGGTGGTGGTGGTGGTATAATTGCCATCGTTGTCATCATCACCATCATTATCATAATCATTGTCATCATTCTAAGAAAATGACGACTCTCAGAAACTGAATTAACAGAAACATTATAATACGTAAATTTGTTGTTTATCTCAAACAAACAAATTTCTGGCCTTTTGCCAAATGAAGGAAGACTTCTTCTTTGTCCTTCCTCCTCCTCCTCCTCCTCCTACTCCCACCACTAATCATATTCAACTACAACACAAACAAACTGAGTGACACTGTTTTTATCCAGTGTCTGTTTGCTCCACTGGTTTCTTATGTGAATACACACTGCTATCTCAGTCATTACACAAACTACTTTCGTTACAGAAAGACCAACATTTTCCATCAATCATTACAAAGCAAAATATAAGACTGCTCCATTTCTTTTTTTTATGTTTGTTTGTTTGTTTTTTTAAAAGTTAATTTGTTGTCAGGGACATGGATTTTAGTGTATTCAACATGTCATACATTGAGAGTGATATGAAGGTATACAAAATCACAAACACACACACAAAATTAAATACATTAGAAGAATACTGAAGATCATCTGGACTGACCATTAAAGCAATGAGTCAGTTCTTTGATGAAATGAGAACAGAAAGAGAAAGCTGCTGTGTTTTGAAGATGTCATCAGGGCCAGCAGAACCTTAGAACTCACATCGTAGAGAGAAGAGTCAACAGGAAACAAAGAATGGGAAAAACTGAGGAAAGGATGGCTGGATGGCATCAAAAAATGGACTGGAAAACCTTTGGCTGAATGCACAACCATGACCAGGGCCAGGAATTGATGGAAAGAGATGATGCATCCAACCCCCCAAACCTCATCAATGAGGATGAGAAGAGGTAAGACTAAGAATTGGAAATATGTTTATCTGTAGATACATAACACCATTTCGTATAAATATTGGTGACTCTGAGAGCAAATGAAGTATATTAACACACCAAGGTATTTAGCAACAGAACAGCTTTCAGATATTGGTAGCTATAACAGTTAGTAAAGTAAAATATATTTAAATACTAGTGATCAGATATATTGCAGAAATAGATACAGGTGTGGCTGTGTTGTTAAGAAGTCTGCTTCCCAACCATGTGGTTATGAGTTCAATCCCATTGTGTAGCACCCTGGGCATTTTCTACTATAGCCCCATGACAACCAAAGCCTTGTGAGTGTATGTTGTAGGTGGAAACTGAAAGAAGCCTGTCATGTGTACATGTATGTACATTGTATGCGTGTGTGAGTGGGTGCTAGTTTGTGTCTCCTTGTCTTGACACTGCGAAACAGTTTTGTAAATAAGCATCACCATCACAGAGGTAGATTCATTTTTTTCCAATTTTCTGTAGAAACACGTGCAACCATGGGGAAATGTCATTATTTTGCTGAGACACAGGTCACAGGACATTTGGTCACAGAAAATCTGCCATGTGACTCATGCAAGCATGGAAAAGTCAATGCTAAAACAGTGATGATGATGATGATGATGATGACGAGGATGACATATTAGAGAAAATACTTTCACACACTCCCGAGTACCTAACAAAGCAATTCTTTCAGATTTTAATGATTAAACATTGTTAAACATTGGTTATATAGTTGAGAGATTACTTTCCCACACAGAACGCAACCTAACCACATAATTTCATTTAGACATCAGTCATTAGAGTATTTAGCAGTTTAAAATAATATTAACATACAAACCACATTTACACAGAAGAATTTCTTTTGATTTTGCTAATTGACTTTTTTGGTTAATTTTGGGTCAACTATTTCTACCAACAATGTATTGGAATGAGAGAGCAGGGTTTGTCCACCAAGCATCAAGCACCAAGCTCTGTTTGTTCAAAGGTGTATTTATTCTAAGTCATATAGCGCTTGCAAACATGTAAGCACATTATCAACACTAAGAAACCTCAACACATGATGGTCCTAAATGGGTTGCTAGACCTCATATAATAGCACACCCAACTGTCTTAGAAAACGGTAAGAACATACTCTGGATGCCAGGATCCCAAATACAATATATCTGAAATAAAGACTGGATAGTCATAATTGGAATTCCTTTGGCATTAGTAATAATAATGGTCACGGTGAGTGGCAACAGAGGAGACTGTCATGGAAATGATGGTAGGTTGGCATTATGTTTCAGGGTTCTCGGTGAATGGGTTACTTTGTGGTGTATCAAAAACAAAAACAATGTCAACAGGGGTTTGGCAGAGTGTGTAAACAAGATTAGGATTAAAACGAATTCAGGTCATACATGAAGATTAGTGTCAGAGAAATATAAACACAAGGTATTTAGTATGGGGGTGGGGGTGGGGGGTGATTTTTACTATATATGGACAAATGATTATAGAAGACAGATCAGTCGATTAGTATGACTTTACAAAGACAAATACAAGATAAGAGTGTATACGAAGGGGTGTCAAACTTGTTTGACTTTGTTGGTCTCCAGATTGAAGCATGAACTAGATCTTGGTGCTTGGATAGGGACAATTATTCCTAAAAACACTGCAGTAGAACCTCGCAGTGCGAGTGCACCATTTTACGAGTCATTTGCTCTATGAGCTGAGGCTCTTGCCAATTTTTGTCTTGGTGTACGAATGGTAATCCACAGTATGAGTGAGTTTCATACAAGCAACCTCTAGTCAGCACTGAGCTCACACATACTCTCCCAACAAGCACAGCCGCCGCTCACTCAATTCTCATGTTCATCTCATTGTGGCAGCATCCCTGTTGTGTTTTCCCAGTGGTTTTTTTTTTTTTTTTTGTAGTTTTGTGCAGTTTTTGCTATCATTTTATAATAATTAGTTGTGTTAGCCATGGGTCCTGAGAAGGTTAGTGCAAAGGAAAGTGCTGAGAAGAAGAAAAAACTGACAATGAATTTAAGAAGGAAATTATTGATAAACCTGAGCACTCCACAGACACATGTACCCTTAACATTGTTCTCAGGGAGATTCAGCATGACACAGGGTGTGACTAGGCTGGCCCTTTTGAAATACAGGTACTACTCATTTTTGCCAGCTGAGTGGACTGGGGCAATGTGAAATAAAGTGTCTTGCTCAAGGACACAACACGTTGCTGGGAATTGAACTTATGACCTTACAAGTGTGAGCCAAATGCCCTAACCACTAAGCCCCTTTCCTTCACTTTATATATATATATATATATATATTTTTTCCACATACTTTCAACTCATAATTTTGCCACATGGTGTATACTGAACCGCCAGTATTTTTGCTCCTTTTGTATTTATATATATATATATATATATGTGTGTGTGTATATATAATCTTGTTAAGTAAGAGTTCTAAGAGTGAGAACCTTTAGAAATTGTCTAAATGAATGCATACAATTCTGAAGAAAAACCAATGTTTGATTGAAAGCCACCACTGTTTCAATGATGTAAAATGGGTTGGGACCACCTTGGACACTAACCAAATTGGTCACTCACTTCCTTCAACAATTTTATTTACAATAAAACAAGAGGGAAAGAATATGAGGTGTTAAAAAATTTGTGTGCAGTGATACATAGGAAAAAAATTCTTTATATATACAGTACAGTCCTGTTAAGCAATTAAAGTGAGAACATCACCATCACCACTTAACACCCATTTTCCTCGCTGGCATGGGTTGAACCATTTGATAGGGTCCAACAAACTGCAGAGCTGTGTCAGGTCTCAGTGTCAGCTTTGGCATGGTTTCTATGGCTAAATGTCCTTCCTTAATGCCAACAGAGACAGAAATTGTCCAAACGAATATACAGAGTTCCTAAGAAGACCAATGCTTGATAGAAAGTTCCTACTGTTTCAGCTGCAAAATATTTCAATCTCATTCATATTGCTAAGATCCAAAAGGATGAATCAATGCACAAATGTGGAAAAAAAAAAAAAAACTTTCACTTGTTTGGCTTGACATGTATAGACAAAGTAATGGAGAAATAGGTCACATCTTTTAGTTTATGAATTCATAAACGTCTTTTTACTTGACTGAGGTAACAAAAGACTGCACTGATTAGTGCACCTAAGATGTACTAACTTGACTAATCTGAACCAGTTTTAATCACGACTATAGTCAAGCCGCAAGTCTGAACAAATGCTAGCAATATGTATTTCACAGAATATTTTGAAATTAAAAGATAATAATACAAATTTTTTTTTTATATAAAATTAAACCAGCAGCTGAACTAGATATAGTCATTGATTGTATCTGACCCACAGGCCATGTCTGACACCTCGACAGTTGATGGATTGATGGACAGACTGATACCTAAAGAGACAAGACAAGCAACACAAATAGAGAGGGACTTCTTTTCTTCAAGCTGGAGCATCTGGTTCCAAAAATGATCTGTTTTTCTGTGAGAAGACATTGCTGGCCCCTCGTTCAATCTTCCACTTCTTGAGATAACGACAATACGAGAGAGGTCCCCTTTCTCATGGTGGGTGGGTAGGAGGAAGGAAGGAAGGAGTGAAGATAGATAGATAGAACGAGCATGAAGGGGGGAGAGAGAGAAATCAACCCTAGTACTTGATTGGTACTTCATTTATCACCCCAGAGAGATGGAAGACAAACTTTAACCTCAGCAAGATTTGAACTCACTCAAAGAACAGAGAATGAGAACTAAAAAGTCCACATCATTCCATTCAACACTGCAATGACTGCCGATTCCTGATCTAAACCGACAGACAGACAGACAGAGGAAAACAGTTAAAATGACCACCAGAAGGACAGATGAATAGACACACAGGGAGAGGACAATATGGTTTAAGTAACAGAAGCAGAGGTTATAAAAGATGGGCAGAAAGAGAAGCAGACAGGTAGACAATACCTCAAGAATGAGAATCTGGGGGAGTGGGGGGAGGGGCAGGTGAAAACAATCACAATGACAGGGAAAACATAAATCACTGATGTATGAAATGAGATTCATGAATAAGTACCACCCCCACCCTGCTGATCCATAAATCTGTGGTACCACATCTGGTCATGAAAATATCAGGTAAACAATGCACCATTAGTGTCATATGTGTCACCTGAATGGCAAGCACCCATCGCCCTTCTCTAGTCTGCATGTGACTACTGTTTATGAAATTGAGGGAAGTTACCAGTTCTCTTTATGTTCCCTTCATGAAATGGGATTTCACCGTTTGCCACTTCTGGTCAATTTACTTTCATTTTTTTAAAATTCCTTAACTGCAGAGTAACTGGAACCTCTATGTGGTCATCTAGTTTCCAAGAAATAGTTGTTAAACCTCCTTCAAATCACACCTTTACATCTTAGGAATTAAAAAATGGACACTGAAACTAATATAGCCTGAAAGCAAAGGTTTCGTAAGAGTTAAGTTTCTGTGTAGTTAAGAGGCTTGCCTAAGGCACAGCACCTTAGGCAAGTGCCTTCTACTATAACAGATTACAATGTCTTGAGAGTAGATCTGATAGATGGAAACTATGTGGAAGCCTGTTAAGTGTGCATGCATACATACAGACACACACACATCTTTTACTTGTTTCAGGCATTAGACTGTGGCCATGCTGGAGCACTGCCTTGAAGAATTTCTAGTTGAATGAATCAACCTCAGACTTTTTTTTTCTGAAGACTGGTGCTTATTCTATCTGTGTCTTTTACCTAACTGTACTAAGTTATGGGGATATAAACAAACCAACACTGGTTGTCAAGCAAGGGTGGGGGACAAACACAGACACAAACCTACACACACACTCACACACATGATGGTCTTCTTTCAGTTTCCATCTACCAAATCCACTCACAAGGCTTTGGTGAGCTAAAGGATATAGTAGAAGAGACTTGCCCAAAGTTCCACACTGTGGGACTGAACCCTGAACCACATAGTTGGGAAGCAAACTTCTTACTACACAGCCACGCCTGCACCTTCTTACCACACACACACACACACACACAAGCATACATAAATGTGTGTATATATATATATATATATATCGCCTCGACTGGCTTCCGTGCCGGTGGCACGTAAAATACACCAATCCGACCGTGGCCGTTGCCAGCCTCGCCTGGCACCTGTGCAGGTGGCATGTAAAAAGCACCCACTACACTCACGGAGTGGTTGGCGTTAGGAAGGGCATCCAGCTGTAGAAACATTGCCAGATAAGACTGGAGCCTGGGGCAGCCTTCTGGCTTCTCGGATCCCCGGTTGAACCGTCCAACCCATGCTAGCATGGAGAACGGACGTTAAACGATGATGATGATGATGATGATGATGATGATATTGGGTTGAATATTATTCAACAAAAACAAAAACACTATTTCACAAAAACATCTTTAAATGACAGTCTGACCGTCTGCGAAGCAAATGGGAAGCAGTAATTGAAGTAGATGGTGAATATGCTCCGGAATAATCATTTAAAGATGTTTTTGTTACATGTTGTTATTGTTTTTGTTGAATAAAAAAGGCTGCAATAATTATGCACCAAACCAATATATATATATCAATATTATCATCGTCGTTTATATATATATATATGTGTGTGTATATATATATATATATATATATATATATATATATATATATATATACATATAGATAGATAGATAGATAGATAGATAGATAGATAGACAGACGGACGGACGGACGGACGGACGGACGGACGGACGGACGGACGGACAGACAGACAGACAGAAAGAGAGAGATAGACAGAGACAGATGGATAGACAGACAGACAGACAGACAGACAGATAGATATACATGTATCTTTATGTCTGTGTTTGTTCCACCTAAATGCTCAACAACCAGTGTTGGTTTGTTTATGTCCCTGTTAGCAGTTTATCAAAAGAGACTGACAGAATCAAGTACCAGGGTTGGTCTGTCTGACTAACACTCTTCAAGCCAGTGCCCCAGTGTGGCCACAGTCCAAAGATTGAAACAAGAAAAGGAAAGATGAAAATAAATGAAACAGATGATTGGTTGGTGATGGCGACAGAGCGAATCCCTTGAG
The DNA here is from genome assembly GCF_006345805.1 of Octopus sinensis. NCBI lineage: Eukaryota > Metazoa > Mollusca > Cephalopoda > Octopoda > Octopodidae > Octopus > Octopus sinensis. The sequence goes on along the minus strand of NC_043005.1, from coordinate 6,025,800 downwards.
CCATATGTTTGTTTTATCATGGATGACCGGATGCGGAATAGCAACAACCACAATAACAACAACAATAAAACTGGGGGAAAAATAATAGTAAAAGATGGTAAACAAAAGGCAAAAAAAAAGCAGAACAAAAAAAAGAGAAGAGTGAAGTAACAAGATGGGAATGTTTGGAAGTGTCTCTCATGCACCATTTAACATTTTATGGTTTTATTAGAGAGAGAGAGAAATCAGAACACATAGGGAGGGGGAGGGAGAAGATGATACAGAGAGAGGGGGAGAGAATCTGAGGAAGACAGATACATCAGAGAGAGGAGGGTGGGGGGATAGGAAAAGAGTGTGAAAGAGAGTGAGAACTAATGAATGAGAGAAAGCGGGAGGAGGGTTGCAAGGAGAAATATAAACAAAGTGGGGTGGAGTGAGAGGAAGAAAGCAATAATTAGCTAGGAAGTGAAGAGAAGAAATAGAATTTGTAAGATGTGAAGGTGGGGGGGGAGCCAGAAGTGATGGCAGAGGAAAGACAAAAGCGAGGGGGGTAGGGGCAAAACGAGGAAACAAAGAGTGATATATGATGTTCTTTCAGTATTGGTCTACAGAGTGTCAGTGTGAGGAGACAATGTTATTCACCCTCTTGCTCAGCCGACCCTCTTTATTCATATCACAAGGAAAAGTTGTGTGAGAGAATGATGCCATATTTGATGCCATATACCAATATTGAAGGATTGCCATTATATTTATATATATATATATTTGCTTTGCGGGAAGTACCGTTTCACCGAAGTCGTGTCTCGCCTTTTCCTTCGAAACACGGAGCAGACGAAACGGAGGCGGCTGAAGATGGGGAATTTTTCTTGTGTTGTATGTCTTGTACCCTGTTTTTCCATTGTTTAAAAAAAATGTCCGTTTCCATGGTTCTGTTTTTATGTTTTCGTTTCTCATTGTGTTTGACGTTTTTTTTGGTGTCCTGTACCCATATATGCATGTATATAAACATATAGATGTAGGTACGTACATATATGTTTGTATATATATATATATATATATATATATATATATATAATATATATATATATATATATATATATATATATATATATATGTATGTATATATATATGTCTGTATATGTATAAAGAAATAATTAAGATCCAGTTGAATTAAGTACTTAACTTGAAGCACCCACACAGCCCGAAGTTAGGTGAATAAAAAGTAAATAAGTAGCAAAGATATTACCTGAACATTCTTGTTACTTAATTGCTTTATAGGAGTGGCTGTGTGGTAAGTAGCTTGCTTACAAACCACATGGTCCCGGGTTCAGTCCCACTGCGTGGCACCTTGGGCAAGTGTCTTCTACTATAGTCTCAGGCCAACCAAAGCTTTGTGAGTGGATTTGGTAAGACAGAAACAGAAAGAAGCCCATTGTATATATGTATATATATATATGTACGTGTGTATACGTTTGTGTGTCTGTGTTTGTCCCCCCAACATCGCTTGACAACTGATGCTGGTGTGTTTATGTCCCCATAACTTAGTGGTTCATCAAAAGAGACCGATAGAGTAAGTACTAGGCTTACAAAGAATAAGTCCTGGGGGCGATTTGCTCGACTAAAAAAAAGGCGGTGCTCCAGCATGGCCACAGTCAAATGACTGAAACAAGTAGAAGAGTAAAAGAGCTTATATATATATATTATATATATATATATATATATATATAATATATATATATATATATATATATATATATATATATATATATAGATGGATGGATGGATGGATGGATGGATGGATGATGGATGGATGGATGGATGGATGAGGATGGATGGATGATGGATGGATGGATGGATGGATGGATGGATGGATGGATGGATGGATGGATGGATGGATGGATGGATGGATGGATGGATGTGTAGTTGAAATTTACAGAAAAACAAAAGACGAAGACAGGTGTATAAACAACAAACAGGTGTATTAGTTTGACGCTTGGGAAGGTGAGAAAGTTTTTTATGTTTGGAGCCTACGCTCTTCAACAGAAAGAAACACAAAGAAATAAACAGAGAGAGAATAAAAAAAACTTGTGGATTTATATATATATATTTATATTTATATTTATATAACGGGAAGGTTTACGAAAATAAACAAAAGACGAAGGCAGGTGGAGTACAAACAAACAAACAAATGTATGTATATAGCCTCACACACAGGCCCATACACATATACACATATATGTTCTCTCATACACACACATACATGCTCATATACACATATACACGCTCACATAATCTTCATCCTCACACACACACACACATGTGCTCAACCATACGCACATATACACAAGCACACATTAACTTCACATATACACACACCTTTTAGCCAGGTCACTGATTTCTCCCTTGTCACCCTTGTCTCCAGACACTTCCTTCCTTCCGGTCAATTCAGCCTCTGCAACAGTTGATCCAGAAATGTTCTTTTTTCTTTCCTCATTCCTTTCTGTAGACGCATGTAGGCTCAAAACACCAAAGGCTTCTTCCACTTTCCCTGAGCGTCAAACTAATACACCATATTTGTTGTTCTCTCACCTGTCTCTGTCTTTGGTTCTTTATACAAACCATATATGTACATAGATAGGTGCAGGGGTGGCTGAGTGGTAAGAAACTTGCTTCCCAACCACATGTTTTCGGGTTCAGTCCCATGGTGTGGCACCTAAGGGAAATGTCCTCTACTATAGCCTTGGGCCAACCAAAACCTTGTGAGTGAATTTGGTAGATGGAAACTGAAAGAAGCCCATTGTGTATATATATATGTATATATATCTATAAGTATGTATATATATGTGTGTGTGTGTGTGTGTGTGTGTGTGTGTCATCATCATTATTGTCATTTAACATCCACTTTCCATGCTGGGATGGGTTGGATGGTTTGACCGAGGACTGGCAAACCAGAAGCTGCACCAGGCTCCAGTCTGATCTGGCAAGGTTTCTATAGCTGGATGCCCTTCCTAATGCCAAGAGTGTAGTGGGTGCTTTTTATATGCCACCAGCAATAGGGCCAGTTAGGCGGCACTGGCAACAACCACGCTCGAATGGTGCTGTTTACATGCCACAAGCACAGGAATGATCCAGGCAGCACTGGCAACGACCACACTCAAATGGTGCTTTTTACATGCCACCGTGTCTGTGTTTGTCCCCGCTACCATCGCTTGACAACCAATGTTGGTTTGCTTACATCTCTGTAACTTAGTGGTTTGGCAAAAGTGACTGATAGAATAAGTACTAGGCTCACAAAGAATAAGTCCTAGGGTCAATTTCTTCAACTAAAGGTGATGCTCTAGCATGGCCTCAGTCAAATGACTGAAACAAGTATAAGAGTATAAGAATATGTGCATGAATCTTATATGCACACGCACGTGTGTGTGTGTGTGTGTGGTGCTGAGCATTCATTCTTAGTGTCCCCCACTATAATGTGTACATATATGTATACATAATAATAAATATTAGGGAATGAATCCAAAATTACAGGGAAAAATCAGATTTAGGGTTAAATCCAATTTTATAGTAAAATATTATATAATATAATTCGAGACAAAACCACTATTTTAAAACCAAACAAGGAAAGACTTAATCAATACATAAAATTTTAATATAAATTAAATAAACCGCCACTACCGACAATCTTCAGAAGATTGTCGGTAGCAGACATGAAACAATTGTAGTGGCGGTTTATTTAATTTATATTAAAATTTTATGTATTGATTAAGTCTTTCCTTGTTTGGTTTTAAAATAGTGGTTTTGTCTCGAATTATATTATATATATCATCGTCGTCGTCATCATCGTCGTTTAACGTCCGTTCTCCATGCTAGCATGGGTTGGACGGTTCGACCGGGGTTCTGGGAAGCCAGAAGGCTGCACCAGGCTCCAGTCTTATCTGGCAATGTTTCTACAGCTGGATGCCCTTCCTAACGCCAACCACTCCGTGAGTGTAGTGGGTGCTTTTTATGTGCCACCTGCACAGGTGCCAGGCGGGGCTGGCAACGGCCACGGTCAGATTGGTGTATTTTATGTGCCACCGGCACGGAAGCCAGTCGAGGCGGTGCTGGCATCGGCCACGAGTCGGATAGTGCTTTTTACGTACCACCAGACCAGGGATCCTGGCTGGTTCAATTCGATTTCGATTTCACTTGCCCCAACATGTCTTCACAAGCAAAGGGGGTTGGCATGGGTGCCTGTCGTACGGTCGCATTGGATTATTTTACGTGCCACGGCCACGAGTCGGATAGTGCTTTTTACGTACCACCAGACCAGGGATCCTGGCTGGTTCAATTCGATTTCGATTTCGCTTGCCCCAACATGTCTTCACAAGCAAAGGGGGTTGGCATGGGTGCCTGTCGTACGGTCGCATTGGAGTATTTTACGTGCCACGGCCACGAGTCGGATAGTGCTTTTTACGTACCACCAGGCCAGGGATCCTGGCTGGTTCAATTCGGTTTCGATTTCGATTTCGCTTGCCCCAACATGTCTTCGCAAGCATGGGGGGTTGGCATGGGTGTCTGTTGTCGGATGAGGTTCTATATCGACTTCGCTTGCCTCAACCGGTCTTTGTGTCCAAGGGAGGAAAGGCATTCATAAGTGGGCTGGGCTCACTTGTCCTGCCTGGTCTTCTCACGTACAGAATATTTCCAAAGGTCTCGGTCTCTGGTCATTTCCTCAGTGAGGCCTAAAGTTCGAAGGTCGTGCTTCACCACCTCGTCCCAGGTTTTCCTGGGTTTTCCCAGGAATATGTATACATATATGTGTGTACATATATATGTATACATATATGTGTGTATACACACACACACACACATACCTACACACACATTGTCAACATCTTTTATGTTTGTTTCCTATGCTGCCATAGGTTGGATGGTTTGACAAGACCAATGTCTCAGTCTTTGCATGGTTTCTAAGGTTTGCTGCCTTTCCTAATATCAGCTACTTTCCAGAGCGTACTGGGTACATTTTCCCCGGGCACCAGCACTGATGGAGGCATGTTATATCTCACAAGGCAAAACAGAGACCCAATGCTGCAAAGAACCAAATGGAGACTACTTAAGTGCTACTGGAAACTCTTTCCCTAATCTTCCTATCAAGTTCAAAAATTTAGAAGAGCAGCCTAAATGCTGGGATAATGAGATGCAGGTCAGGTGAGCTTGCAGAGATGCTAGAGCAAAGACAAGTGGACATGGGTTGTGTGCAACAGTCAAAATGGGGAAGTGCCTTTGTTCTCGATGGATGGATGGATGGATGGGTGTGTGTGTGTGTGTGTATGTGTGTATATATAAATATATATATATATATATATATAAAGGAAAAAGTCAAGGTAGAAGTCAAGGTAGAAAATGCTAAAATAATTTTATAAAAAACATTTCAGTACCAGTTTCGGTCATTGAGACTTTTTCAACTGTAAGTATGGAAAACAATTCAATTTTGGAAAAATTAAATGAAAACTTTCCATTTAATTTTTCCAAAATTTAATTACTTTCCATACTTACAGTTGAAAAAGTCTCAATGACCGAAACTGGTACTGAAATGTTTTTATAAAATTATTTTAGCATTTTCTACCTTGACTTTTTCCTTATACATATATCAACTTGTGTGTTCCTTTTCAACCTTCTACACACACACACACACTTATATCTCTTATTATAAAAGGCATATTTTATCTGCCTCCCTTTGTCAGTTATAGAAATCTACAATATAGGATTTTTTCAATTACAATTTACCTAGCATTTTTAAGAGTAGAATGCATCGGGTTTTGCCAGGTCCAGTTTTTAAAATTTAAACTCCAATTAAGCAAAATTTACAGAAAACTCACATTCTGGTGTGTATGTCAAATGCTTTTCTTAGTCTGGTTTACAGCACACGCAAACGCACACACACAGTGTGCAACGAATAAAGTGAGACTAGATGTAATATTTGTTTCTGTCTATCACGCTGATAGATACATGAGTAAAATGTATGGCAAGCTAACAGATAAGAGTGAGTGAAAATGTTCTTGGAAGAGAGTAAATAGTGACAGAGTGATTTGAGGAAGACTAAACTGAAAGTATGAAACAGTGTTTATGTATAAACAGACGACACTTATATAAACCCTTTCGTTACCAAACCGCCTGAATTTACCTATTCATATTTAAATGAGAATATCAGAGTAAATCTCTTTAGTACATTCGTGAAAACACGTATTATACTTCGTAAACACTTCAAATACAGTTTTGTACAAAAATCGAAGTGTAATTTTAATTCCGTGAATTATGGGAGATTTTTTTCCGAAATTTGTTCCTATTGTGTTTTCAAAATTTGTAATTCTGACAAAAAATGGATACGAATTTTATTATATCAAGCAGCGAGTCAGAATTCGAAGGATTTTCTACTGAAGACCTTCATAAATCTAACTCTATGACTGAAAAAAAAAAGCATCTTTATATAAGAGTGAAGTTGTGTGTCTGTCTCCTACGATTTAGATTCATAACTACTCCCACATTTTGCGGTGCAGTTTAACCAAAAGCGGGTATCTTATAGTTGTGATTCATATCGAGCCCTTCTGGGTATTAGCACGCGTCTACGATGAGTCTACGATTTAAAAAAAATTTACCATCATATTTTTCCATTTTAATGCATTTTTTTCGCTTTTATATAAGGGAAGTAACTCTCAAAAAATATCTACGATGTGTCAACAATTTAAAAAAAAAATTTACCTTAATTTTTTTTAAATTTTTAATGCATTTTTTGGCTATTTTTTGGCTATAACTCTCTAAAAATGCTTATATAGTTATTTCCCTTACAACCCGAGCAACGCCGGGCGATACTGCTAGTATATATATATATATATAGTCTTGCAAGCTATATAATGATGTCACTAGTGTTGGTAGCACAAAAAGCCCCAGTCTACGTTGTAAAGTGGTTGTCATGAGGAAGAGCATCCAGCCATAGAAACCATGCCAAGGCATACACGGGAACAGGAGGCAGTCCTTGGACCCATCGGATTCTGTCAAACTGTTCTACTTGAGCCAGCTTGGAGCATGGTCATTAAATAATGGTGATGAATATGTGTGTATGTGTGTGCGCGCACATATATGTGTATGCATGTGTGTGTAGGTGAGTAGGTAGATAGATATACATATATCCAAGTATGTGTAAGGAAAGAGGAGGGAGAGAGAGAGAGAGGGTAGAAGAGAAGAAAAGAGAGAAAAAGGCTGAGAGGGAAAGGGAAAGATTTCAGGCCATGCTCTAGAAATTGGCAGCTATCTAGTTAACACGATATTAAAGTAGAGAGAAGGGGCTGATATCTTTGGTATTGAAATTTAGATCATTTGGTCACAGAAGTGGAACGAGGTGGGGTACGTAACATTAGAACACTGATTAATTAGTATAGCTAACGAGGTAGAGATTAATGTTGTTGTTGACGCTGCTGTTGTTTAGCTCAACTTGGAGCAAGTGTACGGGCTGAGGTACCACACCAGCTATGATCATTCTCTCCCTATTTATTTTCTTTTATCCCTGGCACACTGTACCCTGGACTACATTTTCTAATGTGACCATTTTCTTTAAATTAACAGGGTGTCATTTGAAGAAGATTTGCCTGCTATTTCTAGCAGATGTATATTCTGAGGTATACCAGTCATGTTCATCCTAACTTTCATTTTGTTCCTGGCATAGTGTACCCTGAACTACATTAGCTAATGTGAAGACTTTTTGTTTTTATCAAGAGAGAGGCTGTTATTTGAGGAATATTCAACAGCTATTTCTAGTAGATAAAGTAGCCATACAGAGGTTTTGTGTTAACTTGAAAGTGAAGTTACTAAGTGGAGAAGATAGAGAACTGTGAGCTGGGAGCCCATGGCTTTGATAGTATGCAAATGTAAAACAAAGACACACACACACTCTTTCAATTTCTGTCTGCCAAATCCACTACCAAGGCTTTGGTCAGACAAAAGAAAATGGTAGAAGACATTTGTCCAAGGTGCCACACAGTAAAACTGAATTCAGAAGCAAACTACTTAACTATGCAGCTATGCCTACCACCCCTTAGATAAAAATAAAATTGGAAGATAGCTTTCTGAAGTTATTACATCAGATAAGCAATACAGAAGAGCCTAGAGAGGCTGGTGAAAGAGCTCTGCCTGTGCTTATTCATCACTGTTACCTGGTTTAACCCCAAAACCCGTGCAATGTGGTTTTGTATTGAGGCAGCAAGCTGGCAGAAACATTAGCACACCGGGCGAAATGCTTAGTGGTATTTTGTCTGTTTTTACATTCTCAGTTCAAATTCCACCGAGGTCGACTTTGCCTTTCATTCTTTCAGGTTCGATAAATTAAGTACCAGTAATGAACTGGGGTTGATGTAATCGACTTAATCCCTTTGTCTGTCCTTGTTTGTCCACTCTATGTTTAGCCCCTTGTGGGCAATAAAGAAATAGGTATTTTGTCTGTTTTTACGTTCTGAGTTCAAATTCCACCAAGGTCAACTTTGCCTTTCATTCTTTCAGGTTCGATAAATTAAGTACCAGTTGCATACTGGGGTCAATTTAATCGAC
>NC_043005.1:5952238-6012238 GCF_006345805.1 Octopus sinensis | reverse complement strand
CACACACACACTCAAGCATACACACACACACACACACACACACACACACAGACTCAAGCATACATACATGCACCATCAGTTTTATTTCACCTTTGGGGGTGAGGCAATTTTATGTTGGTCTGTAGTAGTAGTAGTAGTAGTAGTAGTGGTGGTGGTGGTGGTGGTGGTGGTGGTGGTGGTGGTAGGAGGAGGTGGTTTTCCAGTTGTCTTCTAAACTTTTCTGCAATCTGTTTTCCCCTCTTTTTCATTTTCTTTCTTTTTCCTGCTCCTCAAGTTGTTGGCAAGGTGCAAGAGGGGAATGTTCGTTAATTAACGAGATAAAAAGCAGCAGCACCACCACCACCACCACAACATATATATACATATATACATGTCCATATATATATATATATATAGAGAGAGAGAGAGAGAGAGAGTAAGGGAGAGGGGGGACTGAGATTATTCAAAGTATTTGATGTCACCTGTGTGTTTGGTTAACACCACCTTGCTGTAGTATTTCTGCCATAATTTAAAGAACAAACATTCAGGAAGAGTCTATTTGGAGAGGAGGGGGGAGAGGGAGGGGCAAGCAGCCAAATGACTTGGGGTTTATTTACTGTCTTCAGGTTGTCAAGAAGGTGGGGTCTATTTGTTTTTCAGTTCTATCTTGTCGTTGTTGTTGCTACAGCTATTTAGCCCTAGGATTACTCTGATTGAGTGGACTCAATAATCAAAGATATTTCTAGCCATGACCGTCTGGGTGCTATTTCTAGCAAATCAAGAGACCACATAGATACTCTCCTGTTGGGCTCGTGATTGGACACTTTGCTATTGTTGTTTAGCACCAGGCAGACTCTCATTGAGTGGATCTTTGATCAAAAGTATTCTTTCCATGGCCATCCCATCTTTTCACAGTTTACTGTTGACCCTGAACTACATTACCTAATATGTCTTTTCTTATTTTTAATTTAGAAGGATGTCATTTGATTTGACTACTCTTTCTAGGGAGTCAAGTAGTCACATATAAGCTCTCAAAGCCAATACTGGATTTTAGAGAAGCTTGCAAGTTCAAGATGAGTGTAGCTGTTGGGTCTTTTGAAGGTCCTGGACCCTCAAACTTACTGGACACATCCCCATCATCTCCATCTTATTATTCGTTTTAAAATACTTTCTTCCATGCCTGCATGTGTCAAACAAGACTACACTGGAGCAGAGTCTCTACAGCTGGATGCTCTTCCTGATGCTAACCCCACCACTTGTTTCCAAATGAAGTAGTAATACCCCCTCCCCCAGTCTATTGAGCAATGAACAATATGGAGAGGTTTATTTGGAGAACTGAAAACAAACAACACCATATGAATGATCCATTTACTCTTTTACTTGCTTCAGTCATGTAACAGTGACCATGCTGGAGCACTGCCTTTAGTCGAGCAAATCAACCCCAGGACTTATTCTTTGTAAGCCCAGTACTTATTCTATCGGTCTCTTTTGCCAAACCGCTAAGTTATGGGGACGTAAACACACCAGCATCGATTGTCAAGCGATGTTGGGGGTACAAACACAGACACACAAACAAATACACACATATATATACAACGGGCTTCTTTCAGTTACCGTCTACCAAATCCACTCACAAGGCTTTGGTCAGCCTGAGGCTATAGTAGAAGACATTTGTCCAAGGTGTCACACAGTGGGACTGAACTCGGAATCATGTGGTTCGTAAGCAAGCTACTTACCACACAGCCACTCCTCCGCCTTACAAAAAGTCTACAACAGATCAATACTTGTCAAGAAGCCTGGAAGTGCTGATGTAATGAGCTGCAAGTAAACGATGCAGTCTGTATGAAGAGTGAGACAAGCATGCGATTGCTGAGGATATTTTGTGATGAGTCAGTTTGTTTAGGATAAGTTTGGGGAGAGAGGAGTTATAAGAAGGAATTTGTGTAAGGAAAGGAGTTTGGAAATGTTATGGACAGAGTTCTCAAACTTTGGAAAGGGTTTTGCAATGTTTGGTCAGAATTTGCAGTGTTAAGTCAATGCTCAAAGGCATTAAGATGAGTTCTTGTCAATTGAGAGGGTTTCGCGATAGTGGCTAGAATTTAGGGTGTTTGAATGGATTAGTGTGGATGGGAAAAGTTTGAGACAAATGTGAGAGGTTCACAGTCTATGTGAAGAGTTTCACAAATGTTGGAAAAGTTCATGATGATTGCAAATCAATCAGTGAAAACTGAAAGAGTTTACAGAGCTTGGAATGAATTTTGGACAGGGTGTTGGAATTTGAAAGAGTCAAGAAAAATTATTGATACAATACAATTGGAGGTGTTTGGCATCAGTGGGTATTGAACCTCTGGAAATATTAGACATTTGGTGGATAGGAAAATAATGGAGAGACAAAGAGAATGCTAGAGGAAAGGAGGAGAGAGTGTTGGAGAGCAGAGAGTGCTGGAGAGCAGAGAATACTGGAGAGCAGAGAGTGCTAGAAGTAGAGGAGAGTGCTGGAGGTGGAGAGCAGAGAATGCTGGAGGAAATGAGAAGAGGTTGCTGGAGTAAGGAGAGAGAGAGAGCTGGAAAGGAGAGAGTGTTGGAGGAAGTGAAGAGCGAGGGTGAGAGGAAGTGAGAAGGGAATGCAGGAGTATATATGTATGTAGATGTGTGTGTTTATGCATGTGTATTCATGTGTGTATATTTGTGAGTATGTGCGTGTGTGTGTATGTGTGTGTGTGTGTATGTGTGTGTGTGTGTATGTGTGTGTGTGTGTATGTGTGTGTGTGTGTATGTGCGTGTGTGTGTATGTGTGTGTGTGTGTGTGCCTATACAAAAGATAATCAATAATTTATTTTATCATAATTGATTTTTATTTTTCAGCTTCGTTTCTTTGTTTTCCAGAGAATATTTTGAGTTCTGTTGCTAATGAGATGTTCCACAGACACCACAAGTATTCCTCCTTGTTGCAGTAAAATGTCCTAAGGACTTCCTATTGCGGGTTTCATTACTAATGATGGCTTAGGTAATAACGTGGGTTGTGGAACATTTATCTTCTCAAAGATAAAAACCTGCCGCCAAATTGCCGACTGTAATAATATATGTACTTCGCGTGCGCACGTGTGTGTGTGTAGATGTGCTTATGTACATTTGTATATAAATATGTATAGGTACACACGCACACCCACACACATATACATATACATATATATACACATATATATATAAATACATACATATATATTTATATACATATATATACATATATATGTACATACATATATATATATATACATATATATACATATATATATATATATACATACATATATATATATATATATATATATGTATATATATATACATATACATATACATATATGTATATATACACATATATATTTACATATATATACACACATATATATATATACATATATGTATGTGTGTGTAATACATGCATATATATATATATAATATATATATATATATATATATATATATATATAAACTGTATATATAAATTATGCTCATAGAGAAAGCAAAAAAAGTTGTACTAAAAAGTTGACACTCACGCACATATATATATATATATATATATATATATATATATGCACACACACACACACAAACATACACACCCATGCACACAGATATGGACATAAACCAATATATACATGTGAGAGCATGTGTATACCATAGAAACAGAAAACTACAGAAAAAGAAGAGAGGAGAGGGCCAGAACAAAAACAGAGAAACATGGATAAAGAAGGAGGGAGACAGAGAGAGGGAGAGAAGGTGAGGAGAAAGAACAATGTCATCAGACTTTGCATGAAATACCTAAACACATTAAAATCAAAAACAGAAACACACACACACAAAGACGATATCTGAGCAAGGAGGGAAAACATGCCACACCATAAAGTAGGTTGAGAAGAGTTTTAAAACCAAATGGCTGCAGAGTAAAATATGTAGACAATGAAGGAACACTTACTTCAGACATATTTCTGGCTGTGTCAGAGATTTTTATTTTTTATTTTTCTTTGAAAAATTTTGGTGTGCGTTTCACAGGTAAAATTCAATGATTTTCTCCCCTAGAAATTTCCTTGTTTATACATTATTTATGTTGTGATTGATCGATTTACTGGTTGGCTGATTGTGTCAATGTTTATATTCCTCTGAAAAAGAACAGAAATAATAAGAGGTTAAAAATAAAATGGCATGATGACCTTGTTTCATGTGGAAGTTGGAAAAACATGCAAAGACTAAGATCAGTTTTTTGTAATCTTAGTTATTCTCTGCTAACAGAGAATAAATAGTATCATCATCAGCATTGTGTTTAACATCAATTTTTTTATGATTGCCAGCATCGGATGGAGTTTATTGAAGCAGATTTTCTGTAGCTGAATGCTCTTCCAGTCACCAACCCTAACCTGAGCAGACATGTTTCTGCAAAATACTGGAAATGAATGACACTGCTTGTATGACAGTGACACTCATTTACAACTATTACACAATGTTAACTGGCACTCCATTAGTTACAATGATCTGATCAATTGAACAGACCTGCTTGTGAAATTTATGTGCAAGTGGCTGAGGACTCCACAGACATGCATACTCTAAAACTCAGAATGTGACAAGGCTGGCCCTTTGAAGTACAGATACAACTCATTTTTGCCAGCTGAGTGGAATGGAACAACGTGAAATAAAGTGTCTTGCTTAAGGACACAACACTCCACCAGGAATCAAACTCATAACCTTACAACCACGAGCCAAATACCTGAACCACTAAGCAACATGCCTTCACCACACAACGTCAAGGCTAGGAGACACTTTATTTCGTTGATCAGAAAATTGAACCACATCACAAGAAAGAGGGAGAGCTTCGATGTAGTTGTGAGATGAAGTGACCCCCAGTGATGGACCCATTTTGTAATTATTGCTTGACTTGATAGAGAAAACAGTGAGATGTTCCTCAAATTACATCTTACTGATGTTGGTAAAATAAAACAAAAATGCTGATGCAGTCCTAGGTACTTTATACTTAGACAAAGCAAAAAATGTCAGGATGGTCAAAGACGGAATGTCTTCGAGCATAAGTCTATTGGATTGACATGGATCACCTCTACCCCCTCCACCACATGATCCTCTCTACTGCCATCAGCTACTACAAATACCTATTTCTTTATTACCCACAAGGGGCTAAACACAGAGGGGACAAACAAGGACAGACATAGGTATTAAGTCGATTACATCGACCCCAGTGCATAACTGGTACTTAATTTATCGACCCCAAAAGGATGAAAGGCAAAGTCGACCTCGGCGGAATTTGAACTCCCAACGTAACGGCAGACGAAATACCGATAAGCATTTCGCCCGGCGTGCTAACGATTCTGCAAATACCACCACCACCGCTGCTGCTGCTAACTAAATCCATAGAAGGTAGAATTAAGAACCAATAAACGTGATTCCATGATTGCAAAGATGAAAGAGACTTTAATCTAACGTCTATATTTGGTTCCTCTTACTTGAAATTTCCATGCAAATATTGCCTTTAGGGAGGTACAGGATTTCATTTGTGTCTGTTTGCCTAAGAACATGTCCCCCTCCCCCTCACATCCACACATCCCTGCTAACTGAATGCTGACACATTACCTACATGACAACATTTCCACCTGGAACCCTTTCAACACAACCAGTTTGGTAACAGTGGAGCATAGTAGCTGCTCATGACATGATCGTGGTCACTGCTGATTTTGTCTCTTCTACACACACACACACACACACACACATATAATGTGTATAATATGTATTTCTTTACTACCCACAAGAAGCTAAAAACAGAGAGGACAAACAAGGACAGACAGAAGGATTAAGTTGATTGTATTGACCCCAGTGCGTAACTGGTACTTATTTAATCAACCCCGAAAGGATGAAAGGCAAAGTCGACCTCGGTGGAATTAGAACTCAGAACGTAGTGGCAGATGAAACACCGCTATGCATTTCGTCCGGCGTGCTAACGTTTCTGCCAGCTCACCACATAATGTGTATAATATGTGTGTGTGTGTGTGTGTGTGTATATATATATACACACACACACTTAGATAAGTTTTGGCCAGCATTGGCTCAGACCATGTCTAACTTAATAGCACCACTTGGAAATGAAATTTAAAGATGTTTCATTTTAGTCATTATTAATTACTAACTGATCTTGCGCCATCAAAAATGACAGCTAATTGTATTTTATATATAAATAAGGTATAAAATAAGGTACATAATAATCACAGATACAAACATTCACACACACACACACATATATATTCAGAGTTGAAATGCTGGTTTTTTTCATCCCCTTCGTCCCCTTCGTCCCCTTCGTCAATCATTTATCACCCCTTCCTTTCTCATTCATATGTTGTGACGGAGAAAAACAGAAGACACACAACACACTCTTTGCCACTTCCTTTCACTCATTGCTATTACTTTCTCTCACTCTCTCTGTCATGGCTATTACTCTCACTACTTCTCCTTCACTGAATTACTATTTTCTCTCCTCTCCCTTCTCTTATACTGCTCTTTCACCTACTCCTACTCTGTGATTTTAGACACACACACACACACACACATATATATATATATATATATATATATATATATATATACAAATATATATATTTGTATATATGTGCGGGTGGCACGTAAAAAGCACCCACTACACTCATGGAGTGGTTGGCATTAGGAAGGGCATCCAGCCGTAGAAACACTGCCAGATCAGACTGGGCCTGATGCAGCCTTCTGGCTTCACAGACCCCAGTTGAACCGTCCAACCCATGCTAGCATGGAAAGCAGACGCTAAATGATGATGATGATATATCAAAACACTATGCTCATTATTATATTAGGATATATATATAAATATATATGATGATGATGATGATTGCATCTTCTTCTCAGATGACAACTGAGTCTCACATTTAGAAATGATAATGCAATACTTTTATGTTGTTAGATTTAAGTGACAAAAGCCTTTACGACACTTTTGCAACTCTCTCTCTCTCTCTCTCTCTCTCTCTCTCTCTCTCTCTCTCTCTCTCTCTCTCTCTCTCTCTCTCTCTCTCTCTCTCTCTCTCTCTGTGGCTGTAGAATGTTCCAGTGACAAGCATTGCAAGGTCACTGGGACTACTTCGATTGCAAGTTTTATGTCAGAGTATCTTTCTCTTACAAGAGTTGCCTCCCCAACAGCTTCCTTTATATATTCTTTAACTCTTTTATTTGTTGCAGTCATTAGGCTGCAGCCATGCTGGGCAGTGCCATGCTGGAGCACTGCCATTCTGGGGCACTGCTATGCTGGGGCACTGCCATACTGAGGCACTGCCTTGAAGAATTTCAGTCAAACAAATTGATCTCAGTATTTGATTTTTAAGCCTGGTGCTTATTCTATTGGTTGCTTTTGCCAATCTGCTAAGTGATGGGGATGTAAACGCACCAACACCGGTTGTCAAGTTGTGGTTGAGGAGAAACAAAGACACACACACACACACATACTCACATGAAAGGCTTCTTTCAGTTTTCTGTCTACCAAATCCACTCACAAGGCTTTGCTCAGCTCAAAGTTCCACACAGTGGGACTCAACTCAGAACCATGTGGTTGGAAAGTAAACGTCTTACCACACACACACACACACACACACACACACACACGCTGACTGAGCATGGCCTAATGGCTTGTACTAAGGTTTCACTCATTTGTTCTATGTATTTCTGTAGTCATGAGCTGACAGACATACACTGTTGGGGGTCTGAGTCACCTTTGCCCAGCAGCACATTCAAGATGTGACAACTAGATGAAAGGTGAGGCTTATTCATTTACAGCAGTGCTTGGAAAGAAAGTTGAGCAGAGAATCTGCATCAAATTTTGCCTACACCAAGTTTTCAAAAAGTTTTCACCGTTCTCAAGACAATCAAGATCTTGTGCAACTGAAACCCAAGTGTCTTTTTGATCAGCTGAAAACAGTTTTGGCACAAACTTGGCAGACATGCATCTCATACCCAAATTTCTAGTGATAATGGACTGAACTGAACCGTAACTAATCTGCACATTCTCTGATAAGTCAGGGATGGTGATTTGGTGATTTCCTCTCACATCTGTGATGTTTCACTTAGTTCTGCTGGTTGCAGGTCTCCCAGAACTTTCGTGAATATTGACATTTTCTCAGCCATCTTGGAAACGTCTGAACCACTCATACACTTGTGTGAGGTTCATACACGCCTCTCCATACACTTTCTGCAGTTTTGTGTAGACCTCTGAGTAGATATCACCACAACAACTTTCTCTGTCAAGGTCAATGTGACGCTCACACACTACACACCTACCTTCCAAGCACTGCTGTAAACAGTGGAGGTGAGCTAGAATGTTAAAATTTAGTGTGCATGCACAGTAGAGTTCAAGATCAATCTGTGCCAAGTGGCTTCACTCTGCATGCTTTAGCTTTGTTACTATGGCAAATGTTCGGATACTTATTGATCAGACCTCATATATTATACATATGTATATGATATGTGTGTATGTATTTGCTTATATATATATATATATATATATATACAGCATGAAAGGTGTTTATAAGCCATTTAAAAACACAAAAAAACCATTAGATTCACTTCAACATTTAAATTTTTGTGTGTTTTTAAATGGCTTATAAACATCTTCCATGCTGCAACTGCTTTTGCTTCAGCACATGATCTCAGATCAGGTCACTTGCTATGCAAGTACATCTCCATAATATCAGTGTGTGTGTATGTTTTTTTTATGTATGTGTGTACAGAAACACACACACACATATAGTGCATGATATCTCACATACAAAGAATATAGCTTTGAAACTCCATTTCATAATTACATAATGAGTGTGAAAAAACATGTCTGTATATTGAAATCATAGAAAATAATAAAAAGCAGAGAATCTACAATACAATTTTAGCTTTGAAACTTTCAGTGTAAACATGCTCTTTTTAACAAAGCAAAAAGAAAAAATCTGTATTAATTTCCATAATTATTATTCTCTAAGTGAATAGTTTTTCTAATCAGTGACTTTTCCATTGTCTGTTGCAATGCTCAGTGAATATATAATAATATTTTCAGTTTTTATCTTGAGAAATTAATAAAAAAAAAGCAACAAATTTCAGAAGAAATTATTTAGTATATGACCTTCACCTTGGGGGAAAAAATGTGGCTGTATAAAAAATTTCTAAGTGCTGTAATGTGGCTTTTTAACTCACAATACACATACAGTCAGTTTTATATAAAAAGTAAAGGAAGGAAGGAAGGAAAGTGGATGGTGGGTAGGTAGATATGAAAATATATAGAGAGATAAATTGTGAAAATAAGATATTAAGAATTATAATATAATAGATAGATAAACTAATATAAAGAACTATGATAACTTATATATACATTATATATATACATTATATATATACACACACACGCACACAAACATACACACACACACATACACAATCGTATACACACACACAAACATACACACACACACATACACAAACGTATACACACACACATACACAATTGTATACACACACACGCACATATATTTATATATAAAGAGATAGCTAAGTTATGACTATAAAATGTGAAGACCTATAATTATTTAGATAAATTGTGAATATAAGATACAAATACTATTATAAATATATACATATAAGTTATAACATACAGACACAGATACACACACACACACACATACATATTCAAACAAATATACATACATATACATACTACACACAGAAGCATACATATTCATACACACACATATACATACTATTAGATACTATAACACACACATATACATACTATACATACAATCATATATATACATACACACACACACACACTCACACATATACATACATATAGATACTATACACACACACACATATACATACTATACATACAAGCATACATATTCATACACACGCATATATATACATATAGATACTATACACACACATATAAATACTATACATACAAGTATACATATTCATACACACACATACACACACATATATATATATATATACATACATATAGATACTATACACACACATATAAATACTATACATACAAGTATACATATTCATACACACACATACACACACATATATATATATATACATACATATAGATACTATACACACACACATATACATACTATACATACAAGCATACATATTCATACACACACACACATATATACATACATATAGATACTATACACACACACATATACATACTGTACATACAAGCACACATATTCATACACACACACATACATACATATAGATACTATACACACACATATACATACTACACACAGAAGCATACATATTCATACACACACACATATATATATATACATATAGATACTATACACACACATATACATACTATACATACAAGCATACATATTCATACACACACACACACACACACACACATATACATACTGTACATACTGTGCACACACACACACATCATATCATATAAAGACTGAACTGTATTCTTTTTTCTCTATGAAGTTTATGGTGTATCATTTTATAAGCAGACAGCAAACCAGAATGCTCTGACATTTAGGAATTGCTTGATGGTATTTACAGCATAAAAGAAAGAGTTTTTAAAGAAAAGTTAAAACCAGTTTTTATTTTCATACTGCACTTGAGCACCTGAGGCCTGCTGTATTGTTCTGTGTGGGTAGCAGGGTGTAGGCTAATGGGGAGAGAGGAAGAAGAAGAAGAAGAAGAAGAAGAGACTAAATACCTCTCAGTATTTAGTTTGTTTAATGCTTTCTATTTCCCACATCCTGAGTTCAAACTCTCCTCATGGCTGGCTTTGATTTTTATTCTGCAGGGACAGGTTGTTGGCTAGATTCACTGTATTTGTTTATTTGTGAATTTGTAGCCTTGGGCCCACGATAAGATACCAATATTATACATGCTCAGTTCATACACACACAGATAAATATTCAGGCATGGCTGCGTGGTTAGAAGTTTGCTTCCTAGCCACATAGTTAAGGGTTCAGTCCCACTGTGTGGAACCTTGGGCAAGTGTCTTTCACTACAGCCTCAGGCTGACCAAAGCCTTGTGGACTTGGTTGTTGGAACCTGAAAGAAGCTTTTGCGGTCTCTCTAATTGTGTGTGTGTGCGTGTTTCTCTCTCTCTCCCCCCTCTCCCTCTCCCTCTCTCTCTCTCTATCCCCATCATCTTGGCATTGCATGACAGTTGTAAGCAAGCCCCTCCATCATACCAGCAGAATCATGCATTTCCAATATTCTGTGAAACCATGTCCAGCCTCAGGGAGATACTACAGCTTGCTTGGAAACAGGTGACAATTGGTGACAGGAAGGGCACCAGATTTTTAAAAAATCTGCCTCAAAGAATTCTGTCTGAGAGATACAAGCATGGGAAAGCGAACATTCACACAATGGCAGCAATGATGTCGATGACGATGATGTGTGTGTGGTGTGTGTGTGTGTGATATATGTTTGCATACAGAATGATGAGCATGTATTGGTTTAGAGTACATACTCCTGAGAAACAATTACATGCTACATGATGAGAAATATTTACACATGAATTTTATGCATTTCATGAGAAGCATTACACATGACATGAAGAACAATGTATTACACACGAACATCACACATTATATGAAACTATCACATTAAAAAGAGACATTGCTCTCTATGTGACAATCCATCTTACTTCTTAGTCTTAGCCTCGGTACTTCCTGTTCCTAACGGAACATTGGGCAATGAGTTGTCTCCGCCGGCAGCGATCTGCTGCAGCCATTTTTGCTTCAGTCCAGGTCAATTGCTGTTCCTGTAAGTTTTTGCAGAGTTGGTGCTACACCAGATTTTGGGAGGTCTTCCTCTCCCCCATTTGCTCCGAGCAGGTATCCATGTCAATGCAGTGTATGTCAGCCTGTGTTCTGGTTGCCATATGTCTGACAAATAACAATCTTCATGAACCAGAGCTGACAGGTACTGGGCCCATCCACAGGTGGCAGATGGTGGAGTGTTCCCTCAGATATGCAGGACAGCTGCAAAATAAGTAGATACAGGTCTGACGAATAAGCAGTCACAGACCAACAGCTACAGTCAGAGGTGGACCGGCCAGGTTGCCAGCTTGTCCGAAGGCAAGTGGGTCCCTGCGCCATGAGAATCCATATATGGGGGCCCTTGTTAGTATCTAAGGGGCCCATCCTCTCAAGTTTGAGAATTTTTTATTCACTCCTCGAAGAATGCCTTTATTATTCCAGCCTGGCTGTGTTTGTAGACAGTTGAAAAGAATACTTTTAGCAAAAAAAAAATTAAATTATAGCATTGTAGTTGCAGATGGGCCCCCTTAGTCTCCTGGCAACCAATATTTTTAGACCCAGTCCACCATTAGGGTGCAGTGGACCATTGTGTGGCAGCAAAGAACTTACTAAAGCTGCAAAAATAGCTTTATGATGGTACTGTGATAAGGCAAGTAAAGGTTACCTTTGAATCAGCATTGCCTGGTGGGGCAGATGGTGCTCTCAGCTCCTTGGAAACAAAACATCTAGGAGAAGGCAAACTCTACTCCAAAGAGACCAGAATTGGCTCCCTGGCTTTCTTTTTCTAATGTTGAGTGTAAGACTAACAACCCCACCTCATAAACGAAACACCTGGTACAGAAGAATGACAAGTCACAATAACAGTCATACTCAGAGGCAGAGAAGATGATGGTGGATCATCTACATACATATTACATGATGAACAAAATGTTATGTGAGGAACATTACACATTACATGACGAAGAATACATTTCATGTATAGCAACACACATATTACACAAAGAAAATTTCACTTTACCTAAAGAACATTACACATTGCATGATAAACATTGTATGCTAAATTATAAACATATATTTAAGCAATACACACTACATGAAAATGTTCCACATCGCATAAAGAATACTGCACATCATACGAGAAGTATTACATATCATAAATGAAAATTACACATTACATAATGAACAGTGCATATTGCAGATTATGTGATGCTGTGCATTACATAATCAATGTTATGCTCATGTAGAACATTGCACATTACATAATGAACCAGAATGCTACTTGTCATATGATGGGTTGAGTTTGGAGAAGTAGACTTTTGCCACCATGGAATATGGTAGACATACAATAATGATTATAATTTAATTTTTATCAAATTTGTTGGTGCTTATACAAAATAAAGAAATGAATATTAATTTTCAAAAGAATAATATTTATTCCCTTAAAATAAAATTAAATAAAACACATTTCTCATTTGGATATTTACAAAAAGACTATTAGCTGTTTCTCTATTTTACTCTCTCTCTCTCTCTCTCTCTCTCTCTATATATATATATATATATATATATATATATATATATATATATATATATATATATATATATATTTATTTATATATATATATATATATATATATATAATGTAAATGTGACTTGAGAAATCAACTAAACAACATTTACTACATAAGCAATTATAATATAGAAATATTATGCATTACATAATGAATATTAAACATAACACATTTATATATATAATATATATATATATATACACATGAGACAGTGGCCAATTCTGTTTGTACACCTGTACTGCAAGCATTTCAGAGAGAAGATATGAAAATATCTGCAGATAATACCACATTAGGACAATGAACTAAGAAGAGATCTATGTGGTTCCTCAACTTGCTAAAACAAATAACCAAATCTCCCTGAAACCACTGAAGTCTCTCCCCACAGCAAAACTACAAAGAACAGAAAACAGTTTACTTAATGCCCCTAGAGGCTGCTCAGTAACCCCACTCACAACTTACAAAACTACTGAGATGAGATGGAATACTAGCAAACATTTTGTTTCCATATTTCTGTTGAAATACTCCGTTTCATTTGGATTAATCTAGAAAATAACCAAGAATTTTGTGAAATAAATTTGTCACTGTTAACCTTTTGGCTTTTAAACTGGCCATATCCAGCCAAAATATTCTACCTGTTTTATGTTTAAACCTGCCAGATCCGGCCTTTCATACCTTATCCTACAACTTCAGTCTAAAACTAAACAATCACATCATCAAAGTCTTGAAGCTATGGAATATTGTATGAATAATTCAAAACAATGAGAATAAACAAGTCTTGCATCCAACAGACTCACCTGAATGTTAATGGATTAAAATTGGTGTTTGGAACAAATTAACGTGAAATTTTAATAGGTTTTAATTCAGATAATTTTCAAACAGGAACCTGAGGCATTGTCAGGCAAACTGGTACCAAAAAGGGCTAAAATTAGTACATATTTCAATATTATTTAATTCTTATAAGGCGACGAGTTGGCAGAAAGGTTAGCACACTGGGCGAAATGCATAGCCGTATTTCGTCTGCCGTTACGTTCTGAGTTCAAATTCCGCCGCGGTCAACTTTGCCTTTCATCCTTTCGGGATCGATAAATTAGGTACCAGTTACGCACTGGGGTCGATGTAATCGACTTAATCCATTTGTCTGTCCTTGTTTGTCCCCTCTATGTTTAGCCCCTTGTAGGTAATAAAAAAACAAATATCATTTAATTCTTATGAACAGATAAGGAATATGGAAATCCTATGTTACAAATAAACATACCTATGTTCTGTTCTCTTGGTATAGTTGTTGCTGTAGCTTGGACCCACACCAG
Organism: Octopus sinensis; assembly: GCF_006345805.1. NCBI lineage: Eukaryota > Metazoa > Mollusca > Cephalopoda > Octopoda > Octopodidae > Octopus > Octopus sinensis. The sequence continues at coordinate 5,997,514 of NC_043005.1, read as the reverse complement.
CACTGAATAACCAGAATTATGATCAAAAGCATACCAGCTTTGACCATCCATCCATTTTTTCATTTTGTTTTCATTTTCTAAATTGCATTGTTGCTTTGTGCTGGATAGGGGTGCGGGACACCCTATTCGAAAATATAAGGACACAGGTATTGTGTTGTATAGCCAGCTGGAGTTAAGACAGGTATTGTGTTGTATAGCCAGCTGGAGTTAAGACAGCCACACTATGTTGGCAAATAGTCTTTACTTTAAAGAACTGCTACTGAATATCTCTCTTTGAGAGATTTAGAAATAATAATGTTTCAATTTATTATCAAATATGTTCTTCATTTTCATGATGGTACAGTACAACTAAGTGCCTGCAAAGGCCAGAGCCACAATGCCTTCCTCCAGATCAAGCCATTAAAAATAAAACTGATACAAATTTGGCTGCTATTTCTAGCAGGTCAAGCAACCATATCAAGGTTTGTTTCATTGATTCATTCTGTCTTGTGTCCAGGATTTGCAGAAATACAAGAGAGAAGGTAATCAAGAAATATATTGACCCAAAATCTAATGTAAATACAAAAGTCAGATGACTGAGTTACATAGCCAAGGTTTATTAAGTGCAAAGTAGTTATTTTTAATGTATAAATATATAAATAAAAAATAAATAAAATTGTAATAAAAGTAAAACAAAATAATCTTAAAAAAGCATAATAGATGTAATTTGATTGGAACTTCACCTATATTCATTTTGTCAGGTCAGCCTTAAGCAATTATGTAAAAAATGCATTGTGTGTGTATGTATATATATATGTAAATATATATATATACATATACACACTTCTGTTATTGTTATAAATGCATAATACAAATAAAGTTATCAAATAAATGTAAAGATCATTAAGTAAAATATTCAAAGAAAAAATCAAAAACCAATAGCAAAATCCTAAGCAATGAGTAACCTTAAAAAGTAACAACCTGTAAAACTTCCTTCTTTGTAAGCAGGTTTAACTATTAAGCATGCTATAAACCTTGAAATCCATGTGAAAATAAAAGAAAGCATATATGATATGTGTATATATATATATATATATACATATATATATATATATAGAGAGAGAGGGGGGGAGACTATAAACTTTCTCTCTGAATAAAAGGTAAGAAAGAAAAATATAAATAATAATACTATCCAAAAGTAAATAAAAATAAAAATAAAAACTTTGTATAACCACTAAGTGGATATTATTGACACCCATGTAATGTTCTCTGAGAAAGATTTGCAATGTTACTCGTGTGTGTGTGTGTGTGTCTATATATACACATATATATGAAAGAGTGTGTGTGCATAACTCCTACCATAAGACGGTTTATCAGACTTGATAGCAGATGAGTCACTGTTTAGTTAGCTGCATTTATTTTCATGTCAATGCAAAGAACTTATGATTTCAGGTTTATAATTCAATGTCTAATGCTTCCACATACATCACTGGTAACTTTATACCAAACACTCAAGTTATTTATTTATTTATATTAGTTTCATAATTTATGGCATAATTACAGTTTTGTGCCTCCACCACCACCATCACCAACAACAACAACAACAACAACGATGCCGACACCAACAAATCTGTTTCTTTGTAACCTTCTTGTCCCTTCTGTCATTGTATTTCTGATAAAACATTGTGATGAATGTAGTTATTCCAATTAAATATCAATTGTTGTTAGTTAATCTCTTAAATCTATTTCAGGTAGGAATCCAGCCTGACTCACCATTGATCTTTGATGACTGAAACAAAGGTATTTAATCCATGTAAATCCCAGACTACGTCATCCAATTATCGACTCGCCTGAGACCACCCCTGGTTATATGATACAGACTTCCTGTTTGAAAGTGATTTAAATGAAAACTTCCTTCCATTAGAATTTTGTGTTAATTAATATCCCAAATACCTACTTAAATAATGAAAAAAGTTATTTTAATGAATTCTTCATTATTTTCAAAATTTATTGCAAGAAAGACTATTTCATGGTGACGAAACAAGTTAAGCAAACCTGTGTTCAAAAACATCCCAGATATGACCATCCAGTCATTTTTCATTTAAACACTGTGTATACCAGGCTACATCATTCAATGACAGTGGGATGTCACTTAACCCTTTCGATACTAACCTCCCTGATTCTATGACACAAACTTCCTGCTTTAAAGAGATCTGAATTAAAACCTTCCAGCAAAATTTCATGTTGATTTCTCAGTTCCATGAAGAATTATATTTAATTCTATAGGAACTGAGAGACATGCAGAAGTAAATGCAATTCATCAAATAAAAAAATCAAATGCCAAGAAAAACCCTGGCTGATGACAGTCAAGGCTGATCTGTAACCCAACCTAGGACCCCATATCTATGGCGTTTGCCGCTGGAATAAGGAGTGGTTGGAGATCATGCAGTCGTTAGCCGCAAATCACCAGGTCTGGTCGGCGTTTGTGAGAGATGCAGCATTGAGGATGAATGAAGCCAGCTCAACCCACCCCGGGTGAATGTTGTCTCAAGACAAGACAAGACAAATGCCGAGAACAGACAGGTCAACAAGGCAAGATGTGTGCATGCATGGTAAACAGATGTTAAAGGATACTGATAATAATGATATTTATATTGCGAGCACACAAGCCTAGTGATTAAGGTGTTGCCCTCACAATTGCAAGATCAGGGTTTCAATTCTTGGATCATTTCCCTGCATCAAAGAAGTTTGAAGCAGTTTGCCTTTTTTTTTTTTTTTTTGCTAAAATCTCTCTCCAAAACCAGTTTATTATGTATCCTAGATCAATACTTCTCAAACCCTTTTTTCTTAAATTATTACCTCTTCTCTTTTACTAACATTTTTTTCAATAACTTCTTGTCCACAATTCAATAAAATTAAATACTCCACAGAAAAACTGCAACCAACCAGTTGATTGCCATTAAAAGATTACTTGTCGCAGAGAGGCTGGTGGCCATATACGAGGTAAAGTTACTGTTCTATTCAGACTAATGTCAGAATATTGTAACTAAAGCAACAAAGACGAGGATATTACTACAACTATATTAGTATATAATAATGATGATTTCTGAAGATGGCTGGAGGGTACAATGGCCAAAACAGTGTAACTATAGCAATCAAGATGAGGCCAGTAGTAAATAACATATCAGTGTATCACAATGATAATAATAATAATAGTTCCTGACAGCAGCTAAGCACTGGCTATAATAACCAAGATGAAGACACTAATACAAGCATATCAGTAAACAATAATGATAATTCTTGAAGAAGACTGAAGAGTATAATGGTGGCAACACTGTGACTACAACAGCCAAGATGAGGACACTAATACTTACTTATAACAATGCTAATTCAATGGTAATAGTAAAAAGATATTAGTATATAATGACAATGATTCTTCCACTCAGAAACTCAGACAAATTTTTGCCTGAATTAACCTTGGTATTCAAAGAAATGTGATTATTTCTTTTGTCTGTTGATAATGAAAGACTCTCACATAAAATATGAAAGAAAAAAAAAGACAGTTGTCTATTGGGTAGTAAAGAGGACAAATTTGTTAACTTAAAGCCTCATATATTTTGCTTATTTCTCTGTACTTTGTGACCTCACCTCTTCACAATATTTATAACCTATAAGGAATTTCTAGTGATCTCATCAAGAAAAGATTTAGTTTTCTTGTAGTGACTTAAAGGCCAGATCTAGAGAAGATGGCAGACCAATATTATAAAGGGTCAAATAAATATTCTGTTACTACCAAATCTGAAGAGGATAATATTGTACAGTTTAGAGAAAGGCAACCCTAAATATATTTAACACATTTAATGAATCTGATTGTGAGTGTAAGTGCATAAGTATATGCATGTGTGAGTGTGAGCAAGTGTGTATGTATATATATATATATTCATACACACACACACACACACACAAATAAATATATATATATATATATATAAGAGATCATAAATCAGTCATGCTGAATTTAATATAAAAATTTTGAAGCCTTGACAATGAAATGATTTAAATATAATCATAATTACAGTTATATAAATTAATTATTTACAACAATGTCCTTGACTTGTGGAAGAAATGGAGGAAACCCAATGGTTTGGGGGGGGGAGAGTAAGTCTTCTCTGATATCAACTAAACATGAAATGGATCATCGGGAGTCTCCCCAACCTCTCCATGCCTCCAGATTTTTCCATAAATCAAGGGTAGAGAGAGAATGTGTTTACATTATTATACTTAATTTGTATAAATATAATTCTAGATGTATATAATTAATTTAACAGCTTTTTAATGTTTTTACAACACACACACGTGTGTGTGTGTGTGTGTTGTTGTTGTTGTTGCTGTTGAAACTTTAAGAATGTGAAATAATTCTTTGATAGAAATGCTAAATCTCAAAGCAAATAAAACTATAAATAACAGCAGGTAAATATTGGTTGAGAATCCCTTAGGATAAGAAGGGATCTTAAACCAATATGTTTTGTGCGTCCAAGTGATTAAGGATGTTGTTTTCACAATCATAAAAGCTAAAATGATTGATGATTAAACAATAACAACAACAATATAATGAAGACCCTCCAGTTATTTGGAGGTGTTGGAGGGATGTGAAGGAACATGGCCTCATGGTTAGAGCATTCGACTCATGATAACATTGTTGGTTCAATTCCTGAACCCACAGGTACTTCATACATTATCTCTGAACAAGGTACTTCATACATTATTTACATTTGACGGGTATTTGTCCCCATCTTGTTTGTTGTTAACATGTTTTGGCTGATATATCCTCCAGCCTTCATCAGGTGTCTTGGGGAAATTTTGAACCCGGGTTCTCATTCCTAAGGTATTTTTCAATGTTATAATTATTATTATTATTATTATTATTTTTATTATTATTATTATTATAATGATAACATCGAAAAATATCTTAAGAAAGAGAACCCCGGTTCGAAATTTCCCCAAGACACCTGATGAAGGCTGGTGGGTATATCAGACGAAACATAGTGTTAACAACAAACAAGATGAGGACAAATATGTCAAATGTAAATAATGTAAATAATGTACATAATTCCTCATCTCTTAAATATAGAACTGAAGGTACTTCATTCCACATTGCTCCAGTCAACTAAGCTGAAAATGAGTTGCAACTGAGTTCTGGCGCATTTCTCTCTTTCTCTCTCTCTCTCTCTCTCTCCCTCTCCCTCTCTTTCTCTCTCTCCCCCTTTCCCCCCTCTCTCTCCCCAGATGTCGCATCCTGGATATGCTGCTCGGTCAAAGCATGGCAGAGTCAAGAAAATGTTTGTGTCCCCTCACAACTACAGACCCCTAAGACAATTAGCAAAAGTGTGGTGCATGTTACCAGGTCATACTCATACACAGGTGATGACTGGCTTTTGAAGGGTCACAGTGGAAGGGGCAGTACCTATAGTTTTTTTCAGGTGGGGTGAGGGGAGGTATCCTATTCAGACTGGAAGCCTCACCTGAATGCTTGTAAAGCAGTTGCCTCAATTAAAGGTACCCAAGAGCAAAGGGATTGTATTAAATCTGCTGACAGAAACTCTGTGTGGGAGTGGCTGTGTGGTAAGTAGCTTGCTTACCAACCACGTGGTTCCAGGTTCAGTCCCACTGCGTGGCACCTTGGGCAAGTGCCTTCTACTATAGCCTCAGGCCGACCAAAGTCTTGTGAGTGGATTTGGTAGATGGAAACTGAGAGAAACCTATCATATGTGTGTGTGTGTGTGTACGTGCGCGGGTGTGTGTGAGTGTGTGTGTGTGTGTGTGCATGTTTGTGTGTCTGTGTCTGTCCCCACCACCATCGCCTGACAACCAATGCTGGTGTGTTTACGTCCTCATAACTTAGCGGTTCAGCAAAAAATGACCAATAGAATAAGTACTAGGCTTGCAAAGAATAAATCCTGGGGTTGATTTGTTCAACTCAAGGAGGTGCTCTAGCATGGCCGCAGTCAAAAGACTGAAACAAATAAATGAGTAAAAGAGTAAAATAATTTAGTCAATGAACGGGAACCTACAACATATAAACACATATATACATACAATAAGCACATACATACAATACAAACATGCATGCATACATACATACATACATGCATACAGCTTTCCATTACATACATAGAGTCAAACATACATAAACACATATAAATACTTACATACACACATCCATACATATCTACAACTTACATATAAAGATTCCTACATACTACATACAGATGCAAACATACATAAATACAAACGTACATGCATACAGGTGCATGCATACAAACATACATAAATACTTACACATACATGGTGATGGTCACTTGTAGACCAAGAAAAATGGTTCTGCAATTTCTTGCAGTACCAACCTGTACAAATGATTTGTTTATAATGATCAAATGTTTGTTCTGTACCTGCCATCAAATTGACATTACCTGAACAGGTGCACAGACTACCATACATAAGATGTGGAAGTGATCACAGAGGTATGCGAGACGAAGTGTTTGACACAAGAACACAATGCATCACTCAGTCTAGGAATTGAAACTGTGACTTCCTGATCATGAATGTAACACCCTAACCACTAGGCCATCCACCCTCACCATTACACATATACATACATTCATATATCTATACAAATAAACATACATATAAACATACATGCATACTTATAGATATACATGCACACATGTGTACATACAAACATACATATAAGCTTATATATTAAAAAAATGTAACAAGGGAGCTTCAATCTGCTAGAAATAGTAACCAAATCTCCATCAAAATACAGACTACTGTCTTAAAAAAAGAAGAAAAGGTGCACTGGATAATGTAGTCCTTGCAGTTAAAAGATTTTTGACATTAAACCAGAGTTGACCTGGACAACAATAACACACACACATATACACACACTCATGAATACTTATAAATACATATACAGAAATCACATCTACACACTCATATAAATGTACACACACATACACATTACTAAAGCACATTCACATTACACAAGCACACACACTCATATATAAACACACATGCACTCATACATCCATTCAAACAAATACTAATATATAAACACATATATACACTAATACATACTCATATATAAGCATACATACATGCACTTATACATACACACCCTTACACACACACATAAATGTCTAGACATGCACACATTCTCTGACACTCATATTCCAAAGTATTAAAATATCATTGCTAAACGCTAAGAAGACTTTTTGGACCACTGCCAAAGACATCATGTGACCTTAATATAGCAGTAATCCCCCTTCCCCCCCATACGTGGCCATCTCCCCTCGACAAAAAAGAATCTATTAACCAGTAACAGGGTGGAAGGTTAGATTACTGTTTGAAATGTCAGGGTGATGGGGTGATATAGGTAAGGGTGAGATGTACCAGTGAAGGTGACATGTCTTAGAGCATTTTCTAACATCTTCTAAAATGGCAACAGTTTTTAAAGCACCAAATTATGCCTTCTTTCACCCATCCAACCATTCTGTCTTTCTCTCTCCCGCCAACTCCATCAATTTTCTTAGACATTTCCAAATCCCAACCCGTACACACACACACACACACACACACATTACCCACCATTGCTATTACTATTGATTGCCCTCACCACTCAACCCCAATCCTCACCATATTCTAAGTCATTTTTATTTCCCAAATGTCCTCCATTCCTTGTCAAAACCAGTTATTCACAGCTTCTACCACCATCAGTAATGCCACCATATATATATATATATATATATATATATTATATATATATATATATAAATATATATATATGTGTGTGTGGCTAATATACATGCACTCACACACATACAAGCAGTCACGTGGGTATACACACTCATGCACACACCCATGCACGCATGCACACACACAGACAAACTCTTCTTTTACTCTCACCCTTACCTCCTTTTATAAGCATACACATATACAAGCATAGATAGACACAGGTATAAGATCACTTCTCAAACAGACTCAGAGCAGACCTTGAAGAGAGAGAGAGGGCAAATCACTGAGAAGATTGCAAATAATGATGAAAAGGCTTTGACTACCAAACAATTCATCGATTGTTTAACCAAAACATTAAACAAATGATCAATTAGTTGGTTAGATATCTAACCAATTGACTAACAATAAAGAAGTGATATTGAACCAATGCATATGTTATTATTATTGGCATAAGGACCCTCCCAAGACATATCAATATATATATATATATATATATATATAATCATTATCATCATCGTCGTTTAACGTCCGCTTTCCATGCTGGCATGGGTTGGACGATTTGACTGAGGTCTGGCAAACCAGAGTTTCTACAGCTGGATGCCCTTCCTAATGCCAACCACTCTGAAAGCATAGTGGGTGCTTTTACGTGCAACCGGCACGAGGGCCAGTCAGGTGGTACTGACAACGGCCACGCTCAAATGGTGCTTTTTATGTGCCACCTGTACAGTGGCCAAGTAACTCTTTAGGTATTTCAGCCCCTTCCACTGCAAAACTGGACACCAGAGTTGCCAAAGGCCATCCAGAGATGTCAACAACTAGACTCCTGCACAACAGAACAAAATTAGTTGTCACCTGTTGTGACTTAGAGCCAGGTGTTTCTATCAATCTTGATGATCTCATTAACTCTTTTGATATTATCTCTAGTTCTATGATAGAAACTTTCTATTTTAACCCTTCAGCTTTCAGATTACTGTCAAATGTAATGCTTATTTATTCACATTGGCTTGGATTAATCCTGCATTATCTGGTACAGCTGTCCCCTCCATTGATACAAGGATCAGCTGAAGCAAGGCCTGAAACTGACTGGAATCGATCCTAAATCCTGGGGCATCAAAGCTCAGGACAGGTCCGGCTGGCATCATTCCATCTCCACTGTGACAGACCATTTTGAAGCTGAATGACAGAGGAAAGAGGGAGAGAAATGACAAGAAAGAAAATGGAAGCTGCAACAACCAAAGCCTCCTCCTCGGATCCCTTGTGAACTTTGCAACAGATTCTTCCATGCAAGAATCGGCCTCATTAATCAACAGAGGCATAAACACGGACAGAGGGTGAGATGTGGTCAAGAAGGAACCAAATTAAACCATTACACAATAAAACACTAACAACAATGCATTATCTAATAGCTCCAAGATTTCAGTGATGTGATTATTTATAGAATGGTATTGTAGGGTTAGTATGAAAGGCCAAGTGTGACTACTTTAAACATAAAACAGGTAGAATATCTGGGCCTGATATGGTCAGTTTAAATGTTAAAAAGTTGAAGTGATCTCACTTAAAAACCTTCCATCAAAATTTCATGTTAATCTATGTTCCAAACACCAGCTTAATAATAATAAAACTATTTTACCAAATTCTTTATTTCCAAAATTAATTGAAACAATGATTGTATACTTCAAAAGAAATATGGTAACAAAAGGATTAAACAGAAATTCTTTACTGCACAACACCTATCACACTCATCTTCTCTCTCTCTCTCTCTATATATATATATATATATATATATATATATGCACAACAAAAATATAAAAACAGGAAAAACAACAAAGGGTGATTAGATCAGCACTCAGTGAAAGATTTAGTTAGAATAGGATGGAAATGATGGTTCGAGCATGGCTCTTCATCAGAAAGAGGAAAAAATCCAGAGATGAGAAAAACGGAAGAAGAGGATAGTCTGGGGGAAAAGCATACGAGTTGTTAAATGGCCGATAAATAAATGAGCAAAAGTGGGAGAGAGAAAGAGAAATTTGGGTTTTACTGCTGGTGTCTCTCTCCTGCCGCCTACTTCTCCTTTCTATGGTCAACATGTCAACTGCTTTGAGCATTCTTTGCAATGTCCTGTGTACAAGTCACCACCCCTTCTGTACTGGGGCCACAGGAGAATGCCTATAAAATCTATTTTCTGCAACAGTGACCGGTGAGTGAGACAATCTCTCTAGAGTTAGTGATCACAAAAATGCACTCAGCACACACTGTAATATGGTTGGCAAATAAGCAGAGAATATGTAAAGTTACTTCAGTACATTTATCCAAACTCTCTAATATTGGTGGCATGGGAAAACACACCCAATACACATGGCAAAATGGTTGGCAATAGGAAGGGCATCTTTGCTTTCAAGACTGTAGAGGGTGATTTGGAGGATATTTGACTGCTATTTCCAGCAGATCTAATAATCACATAGAAGCTCCGCTTGTTGGTTCATGTAGGTGTATATACCAGGATAAGCTGAGAAAGTAGCTGGACAGGATAATAAACAGGAGCTTAAGTGTGCAGGAAAGACAACTCTACAGGCCCTGGACATTTGATATGAATGGATGATGGGTGCTCTAGGCTGTTAGCAGAAAGTGACCCAAGAGATTACAGGACCATGGAAATTGATGAGGTTAGATCTCATGACGTTGGGTTTCATAGAAGAGGTAGCAAAAGGCAGTGAGACAAGCAAGTGAAAATATGTTTTATCGCAAGACTTTATGTAGGTCATGTCAACGTTGAAAAATGGATGTTTAAAAAAATAAATGATCATAGCAAAAACAATGAAGATGATAGTTTTGGAGGCGAATATGACGATGAAGATGACGGCGAAGACTGACAAAATGATGGCGATGATGATGATGAGAAATAGAGAGAGCAAAGTGGTGGTGGTGGTGGCGGTGTTGGGTTTGTTGATGATGTAAACGATATTGAAAAGACCAAAACAAATAAGTTTTACATGAACAGAGGGACTTGACTGAAGATTTGTTTCTTAGATAAACAGACAAATAAATAAAACTACAGAACTTAATTTACAGAACAATAGTATCAGCCACACACACACACACACACACATTGTACACCAAACTTTGCTCCAGGCAAACAAATACACTGAGACTGATACAATGATATTACAAAGGTATAAATTTCACTGGCCACTTTATGACTATAGGCGTTAACTGATTTATAATGTTTAAAGTAAACCACAATCTGATTTATGAGGGTTCTTCATGTTCTTTTCTTTTTCTCTTTCTTCATTAATTGCCGTGGTCATCCGTCACCGGTATCTTAAATATTCACTTCTCATACAGACACAAATACACAGATTTGTAAGGAGTGTAGAGAGGGGAGAAACGGATTATGTTACATTAATACGTTTTATTCACGAGCATTTAGTTGTGTAAGCAAAGTGAATTATCGTATTTTCGGGCATAAAAGGCGCGCTTTTTTTTTCCCACCAAAAAAACATCCCTAAAATCACCCTGAGCCTTATATGTTCAAGGTCAGGCTTTGTGTAGGCTGAAACATTCAACGAAGAAGTCAGGGTTTAGCTGCATTTTATATTTTCTTCCTCAGAACAAGCCTGACAAAAGTAGAGTGCACCTTAAAGGATCAAACATATGTTAACTTGAAGTGGGAGTCTTTTCTCTTTATAAGCTTCTGGATTTGATAAACCTGGCTGTCTCCCGATTCCCAGACCGGGCGTTGTGAGTGTTTATTGGGCGAAAACACCTAAAGCTCCACGAGGCTCCGGCAGGGGATGGTGGTGATCCCTGCTGTACTCTTTCACCACAACTTTCTCTCACTCTTACTTCCTGTTTCTGTTGTACCTGTATTTCAAAGGGCCGGCCTTGTCACTCTCTGTGTCACGCTGAATATCCCCGAGAACTACGTTAAGGGTACACGTGTCTGTGGAGTGCTCAGCCACTTACACGTTAATTTCACGAACAGGCTGTTCCGTTGATCGGATCAACCGGAACCCTCGTCGTCGGAACCGACGGACTGCTTCCATCCATCCATTAATTTATCACATCACACACATACACACATGGCGAGAGGAGGGAGAGATCTGGCATTTTGGTCGTCGTCTATGATTGAAAATTGAAAATGGGAAATTATCGTAAGCAATTGGTATTGACAGGTGCAGGCATGGCTCCCCATCCACAGAGTTTGGGATTTAGTCCCACCGTGTGGCACCTTGAGCAAGTGTCTTCAACTATAGCCCTGGACTGACCAAAACCTCGTGAGTGGATTTTGTTAGATGGAAACCGAAAGAAGCCCGCCGAGAGAGAGAGAGGGAGAGTGTGTGTGTGTGTCCTTGTCTTGATACTGCATAATAGTTGTAAACTAGTGTCACCATCATACAAATAATGTCCTTCATGGGGAAATATCTTGATTGTAAACAGGTAAAAGTTGATGACAAGAAAGGCATCTGGCCATAGAAAATCTGCTTCACTGAACTCCGTCTGACCCGTGCTAGCATGGGAAAATGAACATGATGATGATGCTGTGACACCGTAGAACAAACAGGATTTTTTGACTGACTGAATGCAATGTAATGTGGATAGATATCTAAGGGGTTTGGCGCCCTTAACACACCAAAAACATAATTATTAGGGTGGTGAGATGACGATAAAAGGCAGGGTTAATAGAGGTGAATATATTGTAATAAATACGATACTTCCTATGTAGTATTAGATTATCACAAACAGTTGTTAGGAAGTTAACTGCAGAGTTTATCAGTTGAAATAAGCTCTTTACAGAAATCCAGACCGATGTGGAAACATTAGACGATGTTATTTCTGTTTAAATTGATACTAATTGTTTCGGTAAAATCTTCTGTCTTAAATAAATTACGTTTAGATACATGAAAAGCGTTTATTCTTTTTAAGCAGGGTGACTTAATGGCAGTGGAAGTGGAGAAGGTGGACGTCTGCTAATCGACACTAGACACAATGTTGCTTTTATTAATGTATGTGTACAACGTATATGCATGGTGAGTGTATGTGTCTCTCCACCTCTCTTCTTTCTTATATTATATAATACACACACACACACACACACACACACACACGAGGGGGTGCTGAAAAGTTCCGTGCTTTAATGGTATAGCGAAAGGTTTGACTGGAGGCCCAATCTTCCGAGTTCTTTTACAGGGCTTACAGAAACTGAAGGACTGCTGCAATAAGTGTGTGAATCTGAGCGGGGAATATGTCGAATACAATCATAATTAACTGATCCTCCAGTATTTTCTTTTACCCAAAACCAGGAACTTTTCAGCACCCCTTCGTATATTATATATATATAATTTTTTTTTTATCTTTTATTTGTTTCAATCATTTAACTGTAGCCATCCTGGGACAGATTCTTGAAACCTTTTAGTGAAACAGATCTACCGCAGTACTTATGTCTGGCACTTATTCTATCATTGTCTTTTGCTGAACAACTAAGTTATAAGAAGATAAACAAACCAACACTGGTTGGCAAATGATGGGGCAGCGAAACAAACACAGGCTCACACACACACACACACACACACACACAGGTTCACACACATACACACACATCCATACTGTTTCCATCTACCAAATTCACTCACAAGGTTTGGTCGACCTAGGGCTATTGTAGAAGACGCCCCAACATGCCATGGATGCCCATACATGGTACACTATTTTGTTGTAAGCAACAAATGAGGGTCCCACAATTTCTTGCTGAACAACCTGCACAGAGGATTTGTTTTTATAATGATCAGATGGCTTTATGGTACATGAGCTCACTCCCTCCATGGAATTGATATTGCCTGTACACGGGTGGACAGTGTGCCACCCGAAGTACTTTCCTCAAGAACACAATGCACTGCCTGGTCTGGGAATCAAAACCATAATCTTGGGATCATAAGCACAACACTAACCACTATGTCACTTCTCTTCACACACACATACACACATCTATACTTATCTATTTATCAATCTCTCTACTTATTCATCTAAGTACCTACCAACCAAGCTACCTGCCTACCTATGTGTGTGTATGTATGTATGTTGGAGTTGGGGTAACCAATATTGGAAATTAAGGTAAGCTCTGAGATCACAATATAACTATATATGATATAAGTTTTAATTAATTTTCTCTGTGTCACCAGAAGACAAGACATTTTCTGGTCCTAAGTGGCACTAAAGTTAAAGAAAAGTCAAGCAGCATGTGTTCTTAGAAAGGCCGTTGGGTACATATTTGAATTAGAGAGTAATTCCTACAGTTCAAACAGAAAACAAACATGAGTGTTTGGACAATAATTCATGCATAGACAATTAGAAAGTTTTCAATATAAGCCCATTAATAAAAGGTAAACCTACTTATGTGTGTGTGTTTGTAGAATAAATATTATTATGTCTATATTTGTGTTGATACAAGTCAATTGGATCATCATCCATGTGTTATGGTAAATGGTGTGTTTAACAAACATGACCTGCCAACCAGAATAAGGCATGGGCAACTAGGGTATCATTCAGCTGGAAGTGTACCTTGTGTTGAGACCAAGTGGGAAAGAGTAGAAATACCACAGGCAGAAGCATGGATGTGTGGTTGAGGAGGTTGAGGTCTCAGGTTCAGTTCCACTGTTTGGCATCTTGGGCAAGTGTCTCCTGTTATAACACTGGGTCGATCAAAGCCTTGTCAGTGGATTTGGAAATGGCAAGAAGCCCACTGTACACACACATATACACACACAAATATGTATACAAGTGAGGGAACAAATGAACAGAAGCATCACTTGGCACAAATAGTTGGAGCTGTTTTTATTGAGTTGACTTCTTGTTTTCGTTACTGTATTTATTTTGAGATGCTCAGAGTTTCTTTCAATTACTTTAAATATAACAAAGAATTTACTAAAATGACTTAGTTATCGTTAAGCTAGTGTTAGGAACATAAATTGTGACTAAAGTTTGGTGGAAGATTTTAATTCAAAACTTATGAAAACAAGACATTTGTACTACAGATCCAGTGCTGGTTTCAGCCGGGTTGGTAACGAAAGGGTTAAGTTTTACGGACATGAAAAAAATAAAAACATGACCATCTCCACAGACATATGCATGCATGCACGTGTAGGTAGGTGGATATAGACTAATCTTTGTTATAAAGCCAGAATTGAGTTTGATATTATTTTTGCAAATTGGCCTAAAGAAAGGATTAATAGAACTCTCGTCTAATACTGTTATGGATTTACATAATTTCTGTGTATAACCCATCCATGTTGTTTGATATAAAATAAAAATTCTACTGATTACTGAAAGAATTGTCATCGTCATTCCTCTGCTTGTATACTCTGTGTGTGTGTGTGTGTGTGTGTGTGTGTGTGTGTGTGTGTGAGCATGTGTGTGTGTGTGTGCACGCACGGCTGTGCGTGTGTGCCCTTTTTTCAACATCATGTGATGGCTGTAAATGAGCATCGCCATCATACAACTGATGTCATTCACCATCCACATGGTTCTGGGTTCAGTCCAACTGCGTGGCACCTTGGGAAGTGTCTTCTACTATAGCCTCGAACTGACCAAAGCCTTGTGAGTGGATTTGGAAGATGGAAACTGAAAGAAGCCCATCGTATATATATGTGTTTGTGTGTGTATGTTTTTGTGTCTGTGTTTATCCCCCCAACATCGCCTGACAACTGATGCTGGTGTGTTTACGTCCTCGTCACTTAGCGGTTCAGCAAGAGAGACCGATAGAATAAGTACTAGGCTTACAAAGAATAAGTCCTGGAGTTGATTTGCCCAACTAAAGGCAATGCTCCAGCATGGCCGCAGTCAAATGAATGAAGCAAATAAAAAAAAATCTTCTGCAAAAAATATGGAGTTGCTATGGGGAAATATAATTTTGTTTGAGGGTTTGCAGAAAGTCTACCTCAGCATAATCTGTCTGACGAAGCAAGTATGGAAAGGAGGGTGGTAATGATGATGATGATGATGACTTTGTAGTGAGCATGTCTGAAGAAGTAAGAGCAACTTGCTTATAGCTGTCGGTCTCCAAGTGAAAGAGAGAAATTTCCATTGGTGATTCTATTCAGAATTGCTCAAATGGTGTTCTGCCGAGGCAAGACCAAAGTTCTAAGTATGTGAGACAGCTTGAGTTCAGGTTTATATAGAGAAAACATACGAAATTGAGATTTAAATGCACTTACATTTATTGAGTGCATTTAAACCTCAATTTTGTATGTTATGGAACTTACAGGTAAGATAGAACCGCTATTTTGGAATTCATCTTTGAAAGATATTCCAATACCATCTAGGAAATAATTTATTTTGAAACTTATCAATAAATATTAAGGATCTAGTTATATGTTTTATAAAAATATATATTATTTGTTATTTATGGTTTGGTTTATGTCTATCACTGTTTGAGTTGCATAATAGTAGTTTTATCTCTAATTTATATTTTACATATTTATATTGTGAAATTTGATTTAATACTAAATTGAAATTTTCCCTGTAAGTTTGGAGTTATACTCCCTAATAATATTATTATACGTATGTATGAATGTGTGTGTGTGTGTGTGTGTGTGTGTGTGTGTGTGTGTGTGTGTATCACAGGGAGATGAAAGATCATCCTGACAGCAGTCAGCAAAAATGCCTGATGTATTTTGGCTTTCTTGAGCCTTGCCAATGATATGTACTTGCATCCACATACCAAGATGAAGTTTGTCTCTTCCAATATATAGGAAAACAATGAACAATACACTCACTGACATTGTGAATAGCTGCTGAACTGAAAAATAACCCAGTGCATGTAACTGAAGCAGTACTAAATTTAAATAGACATCTATGTATCATATATAATGTATATACGCCATTTACAGAGATTGATGTGATTGAGCAAATCTTTGAAGACTGTAAGTGCCCCAGAATGGCTACAGACCAATGACTGAAACTAGAAAAAGAAAAAAAAAACTACAGAATAAAAAGAGCAGGAATGGTGGTGGTGGTGCGGGGGAGGGGGGGGAGTAGGATGATCAGAAAAAAGAATAATTTTTATAAATACCATTTTGATACAACATTCCATCACTGCCATCAGTCATTTGCAGTCTTAACTGGGAGTTAATTAATAATGACGGAGAGGAAATTACAGGAAAATAATCAATAGACAGTAATCAAAGTTGAACAATCAACAATGATTTTTGCTCAGATTCTAGAATGTAACCATATATGTATCTGTCTGTATGTGTGTGTGTATGTGCATGTGTGTGTGTGTGCATGCACACGCATAGCTTATATGTGTCAGTGCATGGTTATATGCGTTTATATGTGTATATATTTATATGTGTGTGAACATGTCTGTGTTCATGTGTCTGTGTGTATGTATATATATAACGTGTGTGTGTATCTATGTGAGTGTGTGTGTGTGTGTGTGTATTTGTGCATGGCTGTATATCAGTATATGTGTCTGTTGAGTGTTTTTATGAGTGTGTGTGTGTGGGTGTATCTTGATGTAGGGACGAAGCTATAGTAATTTTGCATGTTTGTGTCTATCAATTTATCTTTGTATATAAACAGTTCATTGTTGAAAGTGCTGTAAGATGAAGAAGGGTGTTGCCGAGATAGACAATGGAGTTGTGTTAGACACACACAATATCTGGGAAACAAATAATAAATTCTAAACTCATTAAACACATGATTATATGATGTGTATATTTGTTCTTAACACCTTCTGGCAAATTTCTTCTTCTTCATCATCATCAACATCATCATTGCCACTGCCATCATCATTTTAACATCTACTTTTCTGTGCTTCCATAGATCAGATAGAGTTTATTGAGGCAGATCTTCTGCAGCCAGATGCTCTTCCTGTCACCAACCTTTACTTGTTTCCTAGCAAGATAATATTTCTTCATGGCCAAACATGTTTTTGTAGAATATTTTAAATGAACGACACAGCTTCTATGATAGTGACATTCATTTACAACTATTATGCAAAATCAAGACAAAGAGACACACACACACACACACACACACAACAGGCTTTTTTCGGTTTCTGTCTATCAAATTCACTTGCAAGGATTTGGTCAACTTGGAGATATGATAGAAAGTACTGACCCAAATTAGCATGCAGTGGTTGAACCCAAAACCAGATGGTTGAGAAGCAAACTTTTTAACGCTGACAGTCCCCCACCCATCCACCCAAAAAAAGACATCGCTTGCATGACTCAGATACTGGTAGTATTGTGACTACTATTCACAAACTGGATATAACATGTAGTGACGCTACTGTGGAAGTTTCAGCACGCATGCGCAGAATTGGATTACTTCCAGTTGACTGCCGGAAGTTTGCGCATGCGCAGGAACTGCAACCTGAAAGCGTCTCCGCTAAATCTGTCTTTTTGGGAGAGCAGCCCTAACGAGCGGACGTGACTAAAACTTCTCTCAGGGAAAATCCTACGCATAGAGAAGCTCTCTTCGAAGCGGGAACGGAGACCGTATCTTCTTGGCTCACCCGAGGGAACATTTGTAAACAGTCCTGTGGACTTGGCTGCTGGTTCACCCTTAAGAAATATATATGTATATATTTTACCTGTGAACCCGAAGAATAAAGTACTATTTATTGTTATTGAAGACAGCCAGATTTTTGGTTCCTTTTCTTCGACTTGTATGTGACAAGATAAGGCCAGACACCCCTCAAGTGTTCCTGAAACTCTCATCTTGTTACAAACTAATAGAAATATAGAAAGAGTAAGGAATGGTAGTACATCTCTTCCCTTTCATAGCTGTACAAACAGATGATAAAATTAAGACAAACAATCAATGAAATATCAGGTTGGCTCAAACACTTTTTTCACATTTTCACTGGTGATTTTTAGCAACTTGCCTGTCTATGTTAATTAGATAAAACTTGTTCAGTAGTTGCTGAATTGTTTATTCTTTATTTTCATAAATAACATGTAAACATTAATTTTTATTATTTTACAGGCTTTGATAATGAATGATGAAAAAATTGCAATTAGAACCATTTTCGCTACATGTGGACAAAAGAACGGAGTGCAAGGGCAGCAGCAAAATACATTAATGATGTGGAAATCCCAGGAACTGTCAATGAAGATGTGGCACAAAGCTGGTTCCGATGTTTTAAGGAAAGTGACACCAGCCTCAAAGACAAACCAAAATCAGTGAAATCTTCTGATGGAAGATGATGTCTTGCTTGAAGCAACAGCCAAGCACTCATACATGAGTAGAACTTAGTCCCATGCAAAGCACCATCAACTAGTACCTCCAGAAGATCAGCTTTGTGAACAGATGTTGTTGAGAAGCTCCTCATGAACTGAGCAAAGACAGGTTCAACGTGTGAACATCTGCAAACAACTGCTGACAAATCCTCGAGATGTGCATTCTTGGCATCAAATTCTAACTGTGGATGAAGAATAAATCTATTTTTGTAATTCCAATAAGAGAAATCAATGTCTTCATTCTGGCTGGGCTTCAGATCCTTTTGTCAAACAAGGGCAGTTTGAACAGAAGGTTGTGCTGGGTGTTTGATGGAATTTCAAGAGGGTGTTGCACTTTGAGCTTGTCCCAGATGGTCATGCTGTGAATGCTGACCTTTATGCTCAATAACTGCAGCAAGTATATGGTGTATTGAAAGCCTGCTGCCCAGCAATCATAGACATGCACTCTTACAGCATGACAATGCCCGAGCATACACTGTCAATGTGGTCAAGTGCAAACTTGAGGAATTTGTGGGGCTGGGAAGTGCTGCCTTACCCTGCCCTACAGTCCAAACCTTGCACCATCAGATCACAATCTTTTCCAAGTCATGGCTCATTTCCTGGACAGATGGAGGTTCAACAATGTGGGTGAGGTTAAAAACCAATGTAGGGAGTTTTTTCTTGCCTCTAAACCAGGCAAATGGTATAAATGTGCAATTGAACTTCTGGCACAATGATGGCAACAGACAATAATATTTGATGGGATATATTTTGATAAATAAACACTGTATGGAATTTGTCTGAACTATTAACTAAAGTTTGAAATATAAAAAAAACTTTTGATTCAACCTGGTAAAATCTATAGCCAAGGAAGGCTGTATGTTCCCACAATGAGACTCAATCTTCTCCCTCAACCAGATGTCAGCCCAACCTCTACTTTAGCACCATCTTCCTCTTTTCCTCTATCCCTTTATGTTGCTCTACCATATCCCTCCACCCCCTCCTTGGTCTCCTTATACCTCTTTAACATGTACGGCCCCATATTCATTACAGAAGTTGACATAATATATTTATTAATCTAATTAATTTAGAAATCTCATTAGTTGTATTTGTTATAAGAAGTACTACAACATGCCTTCTGTGAATATATTAATATCCCTGTTGTTGTTGTTGTTGCTGTTGTTGTTATTGTTTAATCACAGGCTAGTCCTGACTGAGTAATCTTAAAATCAAAGGCATCCTGATATATCTGAAACCACATTCTCCTCCTGTGTCTCACTGCTATTTATAGCAGATCAAGGAACTACACAAAGACACCCATGCCATATCATTATATATTCTTGTATTGCTCTCTTATGCAAATTACATCTAAATTTCGCTATCTTTAAGCCTCAGGAAATGCACTGAAAATTTCCAGACAACCACCATAAATATGATCCTCGCCTTGCTCCCAAATGTATCATAATTATCTCCCTTTACCTCAAATATAGCATAATAATCTCCCCCTCCCCTTAAAATATCATAATAATCTCTCTCTCTCTCTCTCCCCAAATATATTCTTTTCTACTCTAGGCACAAGGCCCGAAATTTTGGGGGAGGGGGCCAGTCAATTAGATCAACCTCAGTATGCAACTGGTACTTAATTTATCAACCCCAAAAGGAATTTGAACTCAGAACATAAAGACAGATGAGATACCACCAAGCATTTCGCCAGGCATGCTAACGTTTCTGCCAGCTCACCGCCTTCTCTCCCCAAATTTATTAAAATAATCTCATTAATCCACTGATGGAAGCAACCTGGCATTTGACAATAATGAATTGTTAATCCCTTCTAGGATCAGGTTTCTAATGAAATGATACCCTCTTTTACTCTTTTACTTATTTCAGTCATTGAACTGCAGCCATGCTGGAGCACTGCCTTGAGAGGTTTACTCAAATAAATCAAAAATCAACCCCAAGTGCTTATTTTAAGTCTGGCCCTTATTGTTGTGGTCTCTCACCATTCATCAGTGAGAGAACCAACACAAAAACACACATGCAACACACACACACACACACACCACACACACACACACACACACACACATGCAAACACACACACACACACACTGATACATGAGTTTTACACAGTTTCCATCAATCAAATTGACTCACAAGGCTTTGGTTGACTTGGAACCATAGTGGAAGACACTTGCTCGAGGTGCCACATGGTAAAACTGAACCCGAAACCATGTGGTAGGGAAGCAAACTTCTTAACCACACAGCCACACTTGCACTTATAACATCCAGATGTTTCAATTAAATGCCTAATATAATCAAGAATTCAAAAGGATTTAATCAAATAACTTTTTCATTATTAAGATATCGTCTGGCACACCACTTCACAAACATATCAGATTATAGTGGAAAGTTCTAATTCAAATGTGAATGCCTTCAATTCATAGATTTTGATTCATAAAACCAAAGACTGGTTCCAATAAGTTGGCATCAAAAGTTGTTACTGCCAATGCCCCTTTATTTATATATGACTTCGTCATTTAATTTTTAATTTATTTTTTTAATTGTTGAGTCTGAAGGAAGGGGCATGGCCCATAACTTGTGCAAGCCTTCCAGGACTCGTGTGAGATTGATGCCAGAGTTATGTCATGGGCTTACACATCTGGTGTAAAATGGTATTACACAAATAAATAGTAGGTTGTGGTTATCTAAAAATAACCTATCGCAGAAATATGTGTTAACACAGAACACACTCCGTACTACTCGAATGTACGTATGATATTGAGCATTCACTGTCCAACTACTGACTGTTAAACTAACATGGTTGAACTAACACTGTCAACTATCCAATAACGGTTCACTCAATTCTTCTTTATTGTAATTGGTCAGTCTCCCTTCAGTCACGTGAGATGTGCAGGATTCTCCCATGACATCCAGCCTCCATGAAATACAACTGGAAATTCAGTAACATAGCAAAGCTGTTCCAACATAAGTGCTCCAGCTCCTCAGAAAGAAAAAAAACCTCTATAGCCTCCATATGAACATGTACTCATCTTAGACAATAACAACGAGGAAACACAATGGAGTGTTTAGCATAGAAACAGATCGTTGGATATCACATCATTTTCAACAATAAAAATGACAGTATTATATTAAATTGTGACAGAGCAATATCAAATTACTATGATATTGTGCAGGGTGAGGTGATAATACAGACAGATCACTGAATAATGCATAATGTTAGAGAATGACTATGCAAAAATGATAGAGTATTTAACATACAGATATCAGACATTGTATACAAGGCATGACATAATACAAAACTATTACTTTTGTCACAGAAAATTAATTAATAACATAACTATATCAAAAATTAAATGACTATAATATTATATAGTAGGCCAGACATAATTTTCAATGACAAAAGTGGTAGTATTATATTAAATAATGATATAAGAATATCAAATGATTATATAATATTGTTGAGAGTGAGGTGAAAATACAATGGAATGTTAGCATATAGACAGATGGCTGGATATCGCATAATCTTAGAAAATGCCAAAGCAAAAAGATGGTGGAACATTTAACAGGCACACAGATATTGAATATTGTATATTTGGCCTGGCAGGATTTTCTGTGACAAAAGTGATGGGTATGTATTAATTAATGATATAAGAATATCAAATGACTATAATATTGTGCAGAGTAGGATGAAAATACAATGGAATGTTAGCATGACAGATCATTGGATATCACACACACAAGGCCTAACACAATTTTCAATGACAGAAGTGACAACACTGTATTAATTATCAACATAATATCAGATATCAAATGACTATATTATTGTACAGACTGGGATGGAAAAGTACAATGATGGAATGTTAACAGAGACAGCTCACTGGATATCATATATTAGGCCTGACAATTTTTCAGTGATAAATAAAAGTGACAGTTTGAATTAATTATCGACATAGTAATATGAAATGACAACCATATTGTACAGAGTGGGATGAAAAATCAAGAGATGTCATTATCCAAGCTGTTGAATTAAAACCATTCTGGAAGTTTAAAAAAATGGTACTCTGTCAGTTATGACCACAAGAGTTCCAGTTGATCTGATCCATGGAACAGCCTGCTCATGAAATGAATGTGCAAGTGGCTGAGCAGTCCACAGACATATGTACCCTTAATGTAGTTCTCAGGGAGATTCAATGTGACACAATGTGACAAGGCTGGTCCTTTGAAAAATACAGGTACTACTCATTTTTCCAGCTGAGGGGACAGGAGGAATGAGAAGTAAAGTGTCTTGCTGATGGTCACAGCATCCACCAGGATTGAACTCATGACCGTACAATTGTGAGCCGAATACCCTAACCACTAAGCCATGTGACTTCACAAAAGTTAAAGAGTGCATCTATCATGAATGGTGGTACTGGAATGGTACTGAACCCTGAACCAATATGTTTGTAAAGACATATATATATATATATATATATCACTATCACGATGTGGTGCAGGTATAGGTGTTTGGTTATGAAATTTGTTAACTAACCATGTGAAAAGACCTAGGAGAAGAGACTTGCTCAAGGTGACACTACATAGGCAA
Organism: Octopus sinensis; assembly: GCF_006345805.1. Taxonomy (NCBI): domain Eukaryota; kingdom Metazoa; phylum Mollusca; class Cephalopoda; order Octopoda; family Octopodidae; genus Octopus; species Octopus sinensis. The sequence continues at coordinate 5,973,919 of NC_043005.1, read as the reverse complement.
AAGGCCAGAAATATTCTTTTCTACTCTAGGTACAAGGCCCGAAATTTTGGGGAGGGGCCCAGTCGATTAGATCGACCCCAGTACACAACTGGTACTTAATTTATCGACTCCAAAGGGATGAAAGGCAAAGTTGACCTCGGCGGAATTTGAACTCAGAACGTTACAGCAGACAAAATACCGCTGAGCATTTCACCTGGCATGCTAATGATTCTGCTAGCTCGCTGCCTTAAAGACAAAAAATATTGAGGGAGAGGAACAGTCAATTAAATCCACCCTTAATTCTTGACAGATATTTTTATTTTATCAACCCTAGAAGCATGAAAGTTAAGGTCGACCTCAGAGGAATTTGAACCTAGAACATAAAGATATGAAACTAAATACCACAAAGTATTTTGCCTGATCCTTTAACAATTCTGCTCAACTTCTTCACATTTCAGTCAATTTTATAAGAGACACAAGTAACTATTTGAATTGTTAGCAGCATATTACTGGTATTTATTAGTCCACTAAGTCAAAAGGAAATCACTACTACTACTACTACTACTACTACTACTACTACTACTACTACTACTACTACCACTACTGCTGCTGCTGCTGCTGCAAGCAAGAAAATGTTTGCCAAATATAGGTTGTGTCACAACTGAATGGCTACAACTCTTCATGGTTGACTGATTAGAAGCAGGATGCACGCCCAAATGTAAAAACAATTTCCTTTAGTAACACACAAAGATGTATACTAAAAAAAAACAGCAAGAAAAGTAGTTTATCTCATACATACTGTAGCAAGAAAAAAAATCAATTTATAATACAAAAAAAGGAACAGACTGGACTCCGGTCTTCTGTTTACATCAGATTTAGGTCAAATATGATTTTAATTACACATGGTTAGATTATCTACAACAGATTCTGGTTCCATAAAATTTTGGTTACATCATCTGCACCAGATTCCAGTAAAATATACAATACCTAAATTCAGAAAGACTAAACAAGATCAATCACTTGCGTTATGACAGTTTCTGTTTCCAGGTAAAACAACAGAGAAAAGGTCAATAAAATAATTTCTTCATTTTTGTATACCCAAGATTCTTGATGTAAATTTATCTGTTGAAACAAATCTTGCTGTCTTGGAGGATCATTATGCCAATAATAAACACACACACTGGTTCATTATCACTTCCTTATTAGTAGTCACTTAGATATCTAACCAACTAACTAATCAATTGTTTTCTTAAGGTTAAACAACTGATTAGTTGTTTGTTTCCAAGGTCTTCAGACCTTGAAGAGATTGTGAATAGTGATGAAAGGACCTTAACAAACAAATAACTGATTGATTGTTTAACAAACACATTAAACAAATGATAGGCTAGTTAGTTAAATAATTAACCAACTGACTAACTATAAAGAAGTAATATTGAACCAGTGCATGTGTTTATTATTATTGGCATAATGACCCTCCCAAGACACAACAAAACAAATTTCGTTCCTTTGCTTCATGCTCATTTTTCTTTGCTAGCCTGGCTTATAAGGATATAATACTGAAGCATTGTTTTAAAGTTGGCTGCATTTTTTGTTGTGAAATCTCATCTGCTTTTCAAATGAAGTATATTTTTTTATATTTCGCATTATCTCAAAGTTATGAAGAGGAGATCGGATGATTTGCTAGCAGGGGAAGGGATGACAACATCACTGCTCAAAGTGAATGACTTTGTAAATGTAAACAAAACACACACACACACGTTTACATACAAACATACATTCTCAACACAAGCATATATACAAATACATATACATACGCACACATATATATATATATGTATGTATGTATGTGTGTGTGTGTGTGTATGTATGTATGTATGTATGTATATACATACATATATATATATAATATATATATATATATATATATATATATATATATATATATATATATAGATAGTATACTGTTCTATGATGGTAAGATCAACAAAAAAAGTAGTCCATCTGGTGAGTGATAGATATCTCTCTATATATAAACGGCAGTTTGTGTGTCTGTGTGTCTGTCAGGTTGTACCCTCACCTTGACCACGGCTTTCAACTGATTCTGATGAAACTTGACACACACATAGTCCAATGTCATAATTCAAAACTAACGCAGAGAAAATTTTGAAAAGTTCCCCCAGTTCTGAAAAAATCGATAAATTCGACATGGGGTCGAGAATCTAAGCTTTTTATATGCAACACATTTTCTGGGCTGTACGTGGGCTGTTCACGCGTTGGGAAGCACAATGATGTTTTCATGTTTTCGCCCAAAGGGACAGCTAAGAATATCGTATACACAGAAGTATTCGAGTGAAGAGAAGACATTGCAACCTACACATGCGCCTTCATTCCATAGAGGGAAAGGACTAGATTGGGATTAGTCGTTGCCTACTAGGGGCTCTTACATACCCGGGCAACGCCAGGCTATGCTGCTAGTTATTTAATAAACACAATGTATGTTTTTATGAGATACTAATATAGCTCCATGCAATAAAAAACAACTCAGACAACATTTTATGATAGGTCTGGTACCTTCATGCTTGAAGATTGCACGAAAGCACCAGACATTATAAAATGCTGAGTTGTTTTCATTGCCTGAAACTAACAGTTGCTCATAAAGATAAATACTGTTTACACACACACGTATATACATGTATACATTTCCCCACACATATACATATATATATATATATATTATATATATATATATATATATATATATATATGAAAGAAGGTTTGAAAATGCAATTTGAAAAGATGTTTATTCGCTTGACCGATTTCACTTCTTTAGAAAAAGATTGTCAAAAGTAAAATGTAAAGCTTTGTATAAGCTTTGTTGTGTTAAGTACTGGTTGCCATATGTATATATGTATTTTAATACATATATACATTATCAAAGAATGTATGTATGTATTTTAATACTTTTGTGACAACCAATACTAAACACAACAAAGCTTATACAAAGCTTTACATTTTACTTTTGACAATCTTTTTCTAAAAAAGTGAAATCGGTCAAGTGAATAAACACTTTTAAAATTGCATTTTCAAACCTTCTTTCATATATATTTCCACTCATGCGGGACCTTACAACTTTACTTTGTTATATATATATATATATATATATATATATATATATATAATCAAAATAAGCAACAAGGATATCCAGAGGTAATACAGTACGATCGTTTCATGCAATTCCATTTAACTGAACAATGCAATCATTACATCAATTTAAAATGCAGAGTAATCTTCAGCTGCACAAAGACATAGAATTTAATTAAATTAGAACAGATGGACACATTAGTATAATTATAACTAAAATATTCAATAAGTTAAGGAGATAGAGTACAATAGTCATCTGAATCTAAATTTTTGCTATATATATATATATATATATATATATATATATATATATATTTAAATAGGTGAATGAATTATCCTATGTTTATCGTCAGCATGGAAAATTCATTTAACCGAAACCTGGGTAGCAAATTCACGTCAGAAACACGGTTGAAGCGACCTGTCCAAGGGTAGAGACTCCGGGTTCATGTGCAGAAATTTGTGTGTTGTATATGAATAAATGAAAGAATGGAGTCGAACGAAGATGTTAACAAAATTCCTTTACTCTCGACATATGTTTCGAAGACAACATGTTTTCATTCCAAAGGAATAAAGGGTACATTATGCAATCTTCTCATCAGGAAAGAAAGGGAGCCTCTCGACAACAAGACAAACAAAAATTTCGATGACCCATACATACATGCATATCATATGTATCAATGTGTGTGCGTGTGTGTATACACATACAAACACATATATACATGTATAAAGATGTGTTTGTGTATGTGTCTATATAAATATTCTTTAAATTTATACAAAAAAAATGCTTACCAACTACATGATTCTGGGTTCAGTCCCATTGTGTGGCACCTTGGGCAAGTGTCTTCTACTATAGCCTTGGGCCGACCAAAGCCTTGTGAGTGGATTTGGTAGATGGAAACTGAAAGAAGCCCGTTGTATATATGTATGTATATATATATATATATATATATACACACACACATACATATATATAAATATATATGTGTGTGTATGTGTATATGTTTGTCTGTATTTGTCCCCCCCCCCTACCAACATCATTTGACAACCAATGCTGGTGTTTTTACGTCCTTCTAACTTAGCAGTTTGACAAAAGGCCCAATAGAATAAGTACTAGGCTTACAAAGAATACACTCTGGGAGTGATTTGTTCGACTAAAGACGGTGCTCCAGCATGGCTGCAGTCAAATGACTGAAACAAGTAAAAGACAAAAGAATGGGCACACACACACAACACACATACAAGCATATATATATTATTATATATTATATATATATATTCACCCATATACATAAACATAAACAGTATATACTGACATATTTACTAAGATTTCAGATTTCAGGCTTAACAGTAAGTCACAGTGTCATGATTGATAGAGTCTGGTCTGAAAACAGTAAACCAGTTTGAGCTGGTTCCTATTGCTCCTGACGCAATCTAGGGTAACATGTTCTGACATGAACCAAGACACAAGCATTGGGTTTGAACTCATGACTAACATCTTAATCACTTGGACCACTGCCTACTACCTCTCTCCCTCTCCATCTCATTCTTTGTCTCTTTCTCCCCCTTTCTCTTTAAACATATATATGTATGCGAATAATATATATATATAAGAATTTTTTGCGTAATGAGATAAAATAAACCAAGGCTGTATAGATATTAGAGCTTTTATAGATAGAATGTCTTACAGCTGTTTCTAGAATATTAATTAATAATAATATCCCTTCATCGGAGACGGTGTGAGAGGAAAAGTTAAGTTATAGTTAGTTTCGATGTGATATAAATAGAGAGAGGTGGAGGAAAGAAAATAGATGTAAGATATGTATGGTATATATATATATATATATATATATATATATATATATATATATATATATATTATTGTAATTTCCATTTTCTTTCTCTCAAGTCTATGTAAACAGAGGAGTTCCTGAAGCAAATCCAGTGGAATACACATCCAGACTGTTGTTGACATCAGGTAAACGAATACTGTGAACATGCTTTAAACAGCATTGTACAAGGTATATAACTGAATATAAATTATTACCTATATATATACAATTGCAGTGTGGAAGGTGTTTATAAGCCATTTAAGAAACACACAAAAACCGTTAGATTCACTTCAACATTTAAGTTTAATTTGTCAAAATAAATGTTGAAGTGAATCTAACGGTTTTTGTGTGTTTCTTAAATGGCTTATAAACACCTTCCATGCTGCAATTGTTTTTGTTCCAGCACATAATCTCAGATCAAGTCACTTGCTATGCAAGTACATCTCCGTAATATATATATATGTATATATATATATATATATATATATATATATATATATATGATCCTTATGTTGTAGAATATTAGCAAACCTCTCAAATTCTGCTTATCTCAACCCTAAATAAACCTGTTCCCTAACTTCCCTTGTTGTTTAGTACACACACATTTGAACATCGTTATTATCATCAATTTAATGTCCACTTAGCCAAGCTTGCACGAATCAGACAATTTATTGAGACAGATTCTTCTCTGACTGGATAGCTTTCCTGTCACTAACTCTCACTTGTTTCCAAATAAGGTAATACTTCCCTGCAGTCAGACAGTTTATTAGAAATGCGTGACACCGCCTGTATGACAGTGACACTCATTTACAGCTATCATGCAATGACAAGACAAGAAGACACAAACATACACTAATAGATACGTACACACATATATAATACATACATATATAGATATCAAAAAGGGCCAACTGTCCTTCCCAAGCCATAGACTCATAAGGCTGTTTCTTGGATTCTGTGGTGTATATAATCCACCCCCAAATCCTAAACAGGATGTTGAGCCATTGTAAGGTCGCTCTCTTTTTCCAGCTGAGTGGACTGGAGCAGTGTGAAATTAAGTGTCTTAAGGGTCCAGGAATCAAAATCACAATCTCACCAACATGAGTGCAACACCCTAACCACTAAGGCACACATTATACATATGAGTATACAAACACACTTACACACACATATACATAGACATATAGATATACAAATACACACACATACATATAAATATACAAATACACACGCACATATATAAATATACAAATACACACATATATACATATACACATATATATACATATAAATACACACACATACATATAAATATACAAACACTCATACATATAAATATACAAATACACGCACACACATATATATATATACATATAAATATACAAATACACACATACACACATATTCTTTTATTCTTTTACTTGTTTCAGTCATTTGGCTGTGGCCATGCTGGAGCACCACCTTATATAAATATACAAATACATACACACACATAGACATATAAATATACAAATACACACACACACACACACACATACACACACAGACACGACAGTTTCTATCAACCAAATCCACTCACAAGGCAACCAGGATTTATAGCAGACAACACTTGCTCAAGATGACACTCAGTGGGATTGAACCCCAAATCTTGTGGTTGGGAAGCAAACTCCTTAACCACACAGCCATGCCTGCACCTGTTTATACTTATAAATTCATTATTTAATGCTTCTTTGTTATTACCATTCAAGCTTGTGTCAGTACTGACTGAGCAGACCTAGGATCGAAGACGTTCCAGCCATGACCGTTCCATCTGTGTTCATACATAGGCTATCTAGGACTACATCATTCAATGTTTCCTTCGCCTTTTTTTTAACCCTTTGAACCTGCGATTTTGTTTGACTACGTATATACCCCTGGAAGAGACTAATTAACAGAAACATCGTTATTTTCAGCCAAAAACACAAAAATACGTGGCCACCTACTTTTATCATGGAGAGGTAGAGTCCAATAAAATTGCACCCACTAAAGTGTACTTGCAGGTTCAAAGGGGTTAAGGCAGGAGTGTGTGATAGGTAAGAAATTTGGCTGCTATTTCTAGCAGAAGTTGTTGTTAGTATAGTATTACTTCTACCTTGTTGCACTTGTCCTTCTTGTTTGGCCCAAATCAGCCTCATTTGAGCAGATCTAAAGGAAAGGACATAATGGTGTTGTTATTATATAACCTTAAAATGAAGGGATGGTCAAAACTGGAATGACTTTGATCATAGGTCTGTATTTAATTCAGGTTGACCTGGGGCTAAAAATACACTTATCCATTATAATTTAGTGGAGTCAAGGAAACCCATATGTGATCACTTTACCTGCTAGAAATAACAGCCAAATCTCCCACCAAATCACACCACCTGCTAGAAATAACAGCCAAATCTCCCCTAAATCACACCACCTGCTAGAAATGAACAGCCAAATCTTCTCTAAATCACACCACCTGCTAGAAATAACAGCCAAATCTCCCACCAAATCACACCACCTGCTAGAAATAACAACCAAATCACCCCTAAATCACACCACCTGCTAGAAATGAACAGCCAAATCTCCTCTAAATCACACCACCTGCTAGAAATAACAGCTGAATCTCCCACCAAATGGCTTCACGTGCTAGAAATAACAGCCAAATCTCCCCTAAATTGCATCACCTGCTAGAAATAAGTCAAACCTCTCCCTGTTTACTGCTTTAAAGACTGCATGGTCATGATGCCTGGAAACACTTTGCTTAATGAAGGTTAACCACCACCACCAACAACAACAACAACAACTTAGTGAAATATAGGGTATGGTCACATGATATATTAATTTATGCAGGACAAGTAACAACCAAACATAAAAGGTTACTTAGATGTAGTATAATTAGTAATTAACATGACAACTCATTAATCTTATTTTCTCCCTTTCCTTACTGAGGTGTCGGCATAGTGTGTGTGGGTGGTGGTGGTGATGGTGATTGTTGGATGATGGTAGTAGTGGTAGTGGTGATGGTAACAGTAATGGTAGTGATAGTGATGATGATGGTGGTGTTGTGGTGATGGTTGTAGTGATTGTGGTGGTGGTAGTAGTGGCTCTGATGGAGTTGCAGTGAGGTGGGGTGAGGGGATGTCAGATATTGGATGAAAGATACCAGCTGTGAGCCTGTCATCATTTCTATGTGACAAATTATTTCTTTGAGGGCTGGCTAGTGGGGTGGATAATAATCACACACACACACACACACAAGCCACTGTCTCAGTTGCATATTAAGGGTGGAATTGATGACTGACAAGAGATAAAAACCATGGCAACAACATAAAGATCAGTGCAGATCTTAAATGATAATAATATATTAATCATATGTGAATGTTTAGGATAATCTTTATTAATCTTTGTCTTTTACTATACCACCCTGTCATAACAGGCTGTCTACTGTGACAGAGGGTGGAAGATGAGAGAGCTGGGTGTCCACTCATCTAAGGAGGATGTCAGGCTGAGAGAACAGTATGTTGGCTTAGACAGTTTGGTACCCATTTAGTAATAAGTGACTGGTTCATATTGCTGATAGCAGCTCCTCACTGTGCTCCCTCTACCCTTTCCTCAGCCCCAGACATTTAACCCTTTTGATATCAACCCACTTGAGACCATCCCAGGTTCCAGGATACAAACTTCCTGTTTCAAAGTGATCGAAACAAAAACCTTCCATCAAAACTTCATGTTGATTTATGTTTCAAACACCAGCTTAATAACGATAAAGTTATTTTATTAAATTCTGTGTAATTTGCAAAATTGATTGAAATAAAGACAGCGTATTTCAACTAAAACAGACTAACAAAAGGGCCAACCGTTTTGATACCAGCCCACCTGGGAACATCCCTAGTTCAATGATAAAAACTTACTTTTTAAAGTGACCTGAATTAAAAACCTCCCATCAAAATTCCAAGCTAATTCATGTTCCAAAAGTCAGCTTATTAATGACAAAGTTTTTTACTGTCAGTTTTCCTTAAATCATTCAACCCATGCCAACATGGAACATGAGCATTAAAAGATGATGATGATGATGATGATGATGGTATAAATGACGAGGCTTTTGTTGGCTTGCAGTTATAGTAGAAGACACTTGCCCAAGGTGCCACACAGTAGGACTGAAAGTGAACTCCTTCATCACTGCCATGCCTCCACCTACAATACACACACACACACACACATTATCATCATTAAATGTCTATTTTCTATGCTGGTATTAATTGGACGATTTTAATAAGAGGTGGCCAGCTGGAGAGGTGCACCAGATTCCAATTGCCTGTTTTGGCATGGTATCAATGGTTGGATGCCAACCACTTCACAGAGTGTACTGGGTGTTTAATATGTGGCACCAGCACAGGTGCTGTTTACATGGCACCAGTGCAGGATATAACACACACACAAAAGCATACCATGCAGAAACTCATACACAGAGACATGTGCACATGTGCATATATGATTAACCGCTAAGAGTAAAGAGTACTGAAAAGTACAAGAGTACACAAAAGGGAGCAAAACCTGCCCACAACCCAGGTGGGACACAGTGTAGTGTATTAATCACATGAAACCATTGTGAGCCTCCTGGATACACATTATGAATGAAGCTAAAGGTGGGTCCCAGCCATAACTGAATGGAAAAGTATGTAAGGAAAGATAACTGCTGCGAACAGTAGTAGCAGTAATAGTAGTAAGTAAAAATACCGGATTTAAGGGGAAGGAATATAGAACTGGTCAAATTCCTTAATTTTGTTTTCCTAACAATATCTGGAAAATTCTGCATTGAACTCCTTCCATGGATGAGTTCATTTGACTTTTGAAACGTTTTTCATATTTCAGTTCTATATTTAAGAGATGAGGATTTTTCATATTTGTTTACAGATTAGATTTAAGATATATACATACATCTGTATATACACATACATGCATACTTATACACACACACATTTGTATTTTTCATAATTTGTACTGTTGGACACGGTGCAGGTATGACTGTATGGTTAAGAAGTTCACTAGCCAACCCTATGGTTTTTGAGCTGTCTTGCTGCATGGCATTTTTGGCAAATTTCTTCTGTTAGACTCCCAGGCCAACCAAAACCTTGTCAGTGAATATGGCAGAAGGAAACTGAAAAAAGATAAGGGGCATACCTAGGGTGGGGCAAGCAGGGTACATGCTCTGGGTGTCATTTCAGCCAAGATCATTTTCTAATTAAGCCATTAAAAAAATTTTGACAGGGTGGGGGACGCAATTTTGATGCTTGCCCTGGGTGCCATTTACCCTAGCTATGCCCCTGTATATATGTGGATGGATGAATGGATGGATGAACAGACAGATGGTGAGATGGATGGATGAACAGACAGACATGCAGACAGATAGACAGACAGACAAACAGACAGATGAAATTTGGTGGTATATATATTGTGTGCATATAGGTATATAATATAATTGTGTTTTTGAAAGTGTTGAGTAATGTGTGAATATGTGAGGATATGCATGTGTGTGTGTGTGTGTATGTGTACCTGCACACAAATACTGACACTGAAACACGTTAATACAAAGAGGGAATTTTATTCCACCACCACCACCATCACTCTAGTAACCCCTCAGTACCATTTCTTATCTACCATCTTCTTTCTCTAAATATTTTCCCCACTGATCTGCTTGATTTATTGACTACACTTTCTCTCTCTCTCTCTCTCTCTCTCTCTCTCTCTCCCCCTATCAACCAGTCACTTGTCTCACACATCCTATTAGCGGCTGCACATTAACAGTTATGGGTGGAAGGACCCTACACAAACTATTTTATCTTTCACAGAATGTCCCCTCATCAATCCAATATTTAATACCAGGCTAAAAAATATCTATCCTTATTAATGTGATCCTTTCCAATAAGAACTTTATAAGATTCAATTATATCAGAGCCATTTCTTCTCTCCGTCATACTCATTTCCTCTCCGTCACTTTTACCCTTTCCCCCACCCCACACAAAACTGCTTGATCTATTTACTTTCATTATTGTTTGCAAACACTCTCTCTCTCTCTCTCTCTCTCTCTCTCTCGTTTGGTCTATGAAATATCTAAGAGAGGTAGGCTGATGTGGAGTGTCAAGATACAAACCATATTTTGTTCACCATATTGACTCTTTGGAAAGCTGAACCAATAAATCAGACTATGGCAAGAGAGAATAGATGGTCTACCATAGAAGAAAAAAATGGTAAAAACAATTTCAAAAAATTCCTGAGCATGAACACAACAAACAACATAAATTGAATTATGTGTCACAGAGAACATTCAAATAAAGAATTCATTCAAAGAGAAGCAGGGAATATTTTCTGCATAAACAAACTGGAGCATTGTAGGCCAAATGGATTAATATTTTACACTGGTTAATCGACATTATTTCATATTTGGGTGAAAGGGATTATTTACATATTCTGGCGCTGCTCATTTGATTGGCAATATTCACAAAAGTAGCTTCCTTAGGCTGGATGAACTTTTGACTTGATGGGCTCCCATACTTGAAGCTTACGGCAGGAAGGTCAATGAAAGCCAGTAAAAATGGAGGACGATTGCTAGCACATTATTTGTCAGCTGAATCAGAAAATTAATTTATTTCTCTTTAGTCTGATGTCATTTTGAAACACACTTTCTAAGAGATCAAAGGCAAAAGAGCATTCAATAATAGTGGATACAATACCTGATTCCTCACACATCAAACAGGCAACATTTATTAGACATTATCTTCAAAGTATAGATTATGAGTTTAAGAGTCAAAGAGAAAATTTTTATCTTTTGGGAAAATGGGTTCTAACATTGCAAACCTGACAAAGGAAATACAAATAAAAATAGCATTCTTTTGGAAGATTGTAGGGGACAAAAGTATGACAATGTTGCCAATATGACTGCTATTTACAAAGGGGAAACAAAGAATATAAGCTTAACTCTTGAAAATTTTTTAAGTGAGAAGCCCAGTCCTGTAAGGACTCTGTCACAGAAGAGAAATGAATGATAGAGGAAGGGATTAGGACTTTTCTACCTTAGAAAGTTCCTGACTTCTTTCAAAATGACAGTGAATAAAGTTAGTATGGTTTGTGTGATGCCATGCACTTCAGGACCAGCTGATCAATGAAGTTCTGTACTTTATTGTATCATACGGGAAGTTAAGACTTAAAGAAAATCCTTTTTCTATTTTCTCATTATGTGGATACCATGCATTGAATGTGGGTGACACAGACCCAGCAGAGTGCTGTATTGAGGCAGTTGTTTGTTCCTTCCCGAGCCATGCCTGGCTCATAAGGGCTGGTTTCCTAGTTTCATTGGCATATAGGTTCCCAACCTGGATGGGATGCTGGTCTGTCACAGGTGAGCTGCTAGATGCAGGAGGAAAGAGTGATTCAGTGGAAGTTTACCATTACCTTCTGCCAGATCCACACGGAGCTAAGGTGTTTCACTCATAAACACGCACATTGCCTGGTCTGAGATTCGAACCTGAGATCTCTTGACTGCAAGTCCACTGCTCTAACCACTAGGCCTCCCCGTATTGAAGCAGTTACTTTTACTTAATTATTGATAGTATTAATATTTTTTGGTTCTAACTGATAAAATTCTTCTGAGTCCACTCAGTCATAAGCATTCTGGTCAGGCTTCTAGTCTTGCAGACACCTTCCTCTTTCTTCCTCCTATCAGCCTTGGAAGACCTGTAGCAGCCCATGAGCATTGCTTGCAACCCTGACTAAAAGACTAAACAAATCATAAAACTGTCTCGAGAGGTTTGACAGTGCTAAATCCATCAGATGCCACAAAGGAGGTTCTTAAAAATTTCATCTAAACGAAGACGAAATTTCTGTTTAGACCAGAATTTCCTAAAGATCTCCATTGAAGAGATCACTTCTCCCCCACCCCACAAAGGATCACCTTACTACCAACGGATGCTAGGATTCCCCTACCCTAGGGATTATACCATGTGTGTATAATTAAAATTATAGAGTTAAGTATAAAGATGACTAAAAATGCTTTTGCATATAATTAGTAGATGTATCACTATTTCTCATGGGAAATGCAAATGAGGAAAACTGATCTGCTTGCTATTTGTAACCAATCGAGTGACTGCATATAGGTTACCTGGTTTAGCCTTATATTTAGTCACGTGAAAAGTATGCTGCTACAACAGTGTCCAAGTCCTGGTAAAAGCCCTGGAGAGGAGATTGGGGAGTGACATTTAATTTAAGTATCAAAGTGCAAAGCAATGATTTTTTTTTTTATTTCAAACAAAATGAAAACAATTCCGACCATGAATTGCACTTTGAGAACCAGTGAGTTACCTGTGAAAAATAGAGATTAGTCTCTCAGGTGTGGAAGGTCAAATGTACATTGTATTTGTTATCAGAAGAGAGTAGAAAGAATAGAATAGAAACAAAGTAGGTACAGATGCATGGGCTTAGTTGACTGCTGCTGTACAACCAGAAATCACTTAAGATTGTTGGTAGGTTGTTGAGAAGTGAAACAACATAAAGAAAACCCAACTATACTATAGGTTGAATAATAGTTTCTAATATAGGCACAAGGCAAGGAATTTTGATGGGAAAGGGTTAGTTGATATCACTGATTGCAGTACTTGATTGGTTCTTTATTTTAGTTCAATTCCCAGCAACATGTTGTGTCCTTGAGTAAGACACTTTATTTCACATTGCCCCAGTCCCCTCAGCTGGCAAAAATGAATAGTACCTGTATTTCAAAAGGGCCAGCCTTGTCACATTCTGTGTCATGCTGAAGTTCCCAGTAAACAATCTTATGGGTATACGTGTCTGTGGAGTGCTCAGCCACTTGCACATTAATCTCATGAGCAAGCTGTTCCGTTAATTGAATCAACAGGAACCCTCATCGTCTTACCCAACAGAGTGCCTGTTTAATGAATAAATAAGAATTACATTCTAATGGCATGTTCCTACAATATATTCCTAGTCCCCAAAACATCAACAAACTTCTAAAAAAAGACTCAAAACTATTCCAGAATTAAACAACAAATTATATAAATACATGGTAACCATCATCAAGATTCCCTTAACTGATGCATCCAGTCATTGGAGTGCCACTCTAGATGCTTTAGTAGTTAGCCGTCAATGATGGTCTCTGTTATTTGTCATGCATACGAAAACAAAGAAACATACCACCACTACCATTGAGGAGAAAACAGGCCTGCGCCTCACCAATGAGAATGATCTCAACAAAAGATGGTCTGAACACTGCAAAGATCTTTACAATCACAAACTCAAACATGACAGCAAGATTTTAGACAATTCCAACAACAACAACAACAACAGAGAACATGGGGATACTCCAATTCTTCAGAAGGAAGTTGAAGAGACTATAAATACACTTATGTTTAACAAAAATCAACAAGCATTGATGGAAATGAAAGAGGGATAGTATAGAAAGAAATGGGTCATTTCCCTACTTTTCAGTTCACTGAGTTGGACAGCTAACAGCATCTAATCCCCACCTTTCTGATCACAACCACTTGGGCTTTAGCCATACCCTTAGTTTCTCGTACCCATTTCCAGTAGTGTCAATGAAATAATTATTTACTTAAAGAATATGTCCAACGATTGTTGTTACACATTATTTATTTGCCTTAATTTGATTTAATTCCTTGTAGCAGTTGAATCCCCTCATTATTAACCTGTTTACTTTGTCCAAAGGGAAAATCTTTACCAGAATAATCCTGTCTTTGAGGATCTTTATCAATTAAAAATGGCTACCCTTCTGATAAGTTGTTAAAATTCAAGATGGTTCTGTAGCCTCTCTTATCAACATTTTTCTCCAGAACATTGTTGTTCCATTTTAATGGTCCTCATTAGATAGTTCTTCCTCATAAAATTCAAGAAACTCATTATTTTATATTTTAAGTATTGTTGTAACTTGAAAGAACTGCATTTCAATGAAGTAAGCAATAGACGTATAAAAATCGTCTCACATGGTTACTCTACAAATTCAACATTATCAACTTCAATCTTACCAGCGTCAACCTCAAATTCATCATCGTCAACCTCGAATCCGTCAGCATCTCTCTACCTTGATTACGTCACCATCAACTTAAATATCGTCGCTGTAGGATGAGGTAAATATTTTTATGAACAGACATTGGCATCAAGGATTACTTGTCTCAGAATTGTAAAAGGATGTAAACTTTAGAAGATCTCGAAAAGGATCACTACGTTAGCACATTACATTATCATAAATATATATATATACGTTTAGTACATTAGATGTACGTGAAACTACAAAGACAAAAGTAACATCATTTTAATCTTTTATTCATTAATTGTCATTTCTTAACTCTTAACATATTTCGAAAAAGTTCCAGCACAGTCATCTTCGATAATCAAAATCAGGCCGGTATCGATTAGATATATTCATGTGATTTGAGGGGAGGGGTACCGTAAATGACGTTCGTGGAATTAAAAAATAATAACACTAAATGACTAGTGTCGTTATCGATCATTAATTAATTATTTATATTTTACAGAACTGAAAAAGCAACAAGTTACAAAAGGAAGAAGGGAAAAACTAAAATCAATCAGAATTCAGTTTGACAGGTGTACATTTTGTGAATAAATAACGAGCGAGAGGTGTTAAGTACAGGCTTACAGTTTAAAGGCAAGTAAACAAAACAAACACAAAAAGGATCCTCCGTCGGTTTCGACGATGAGCGAATGATCCCAGATGCTTGATCAACTAAATTATAAACTCATTGACTAATAATGTAAGTGGCTGAGTATTTCACGGATATTTGTAGCTTAGAGACGGAGGGAAGGAGAGAATGGAAGCAGTCATCTCTGGGTGGAGATATGAAAGGGAGTAAAATTTCTTCCTACCTGTCACACCTTACCAGGTGAGAGGAGGAAGCTCCGAAAGTATCATTTTGACCCCGAGTGCTTGTAGTCCATGTGCATCACTGTTGTATCCTTAACGAAAACACTCCAAACAGAATCAGATTGACACAGTGACAAAGCTGAGCCTTTGAGATACGAGTAGAGGCTATCCGACAGGCTTTCACACTGTTCCTGCCAACCCAATTACATTCACAAGGTTTCGAGGATCGATTTGAAGCTATAGGTAAAACACACACACACACACACACGCAGGGCCGTTATCGTCTGTGTGTATATGTGAAATATATATTTAATCATTATTTAACTGTTCCGTTTTGTTGCATAGATAGACGTTTTATATAGATTTCTGACTAAATTAATCCAAATGAAAAACATTCCAGTTACATCAATCACATCTTTTCCCCCGGGCAATTCATATCTAGGACTACGTTTTCTAATGTGTCATTTCTATTTTGCTAATTTTTTTTAAAGACTGTGTGATAGGAAAGAGATTTGGCTTCTACTTCTAACAGGCCAATCGACCACATAAAGGTTTTCTCGTCGTAAATTATGAAGGGAATACGAAAAAGAATTTTCAGTCACTTCATCGACACCCTTTATCCACCTGGGGGGTTTCAGGAAACCATACAAACATAGTTGAGATAAGAACGAAGGAGCCTTTATGTGGTCGCTCGATTTATTATAGAAACGATAGCCAAATCTCTCGCAAATCACACCTTGAAGTCTTTAAAAGGGGAACATGTTGGATATAATGAGGTTCTATTTTTCAATTTCGACCACAAAATCACAAGAAAAATATTTAAAATGTTTAAACATAGAGGCTAAAATATTTACAAGTCAACAATGGCGATAGACACATGTATTCTATGAAAAATAAACGGGATGGTCATCGCTGGAGAACATTTGAAATTTGACCATAAACAAGTCTCTGTATTTGATAGAGAGTTGTATTCGTAAAGTTTCGAAGTTACTAAAATAGCAAAACAATTTCAGAGAGCCAGAACGATATCTAATTAAAAAATGTGCTTCTCTCAGAAAGTAAATTAATGACAGTGGGGAGTTGGGGGAGGGGGAGGTAAATCGTATGGGAGCTTTTTTTTTCTTTCTTTCTTTTTTAATGTATATTTTTATTCTGACGAGGAAAATAATATTTCTGGGTCTTTAAAATATGCATTCAGATACCTAAGCTTATTCGGGGATTTGTGCTTGAAACACTTTGTCCAAGATTGTATTAAAGAACACTTTCTAATATATGTATGTTTGTGTGCGTATGTGTTTGTGTGTATCTCTCTCTCTATCTATCTATCTATCTATCTATCTATCTATCTATCTATCTATCTGTGTGTGTGTGAGAGAGAGAGAGAGAGAGAACAGTGGATAGGTAATGATTTCACAGACGTTTCATAATTACATAATAAATTCTACAGCTGTTTCAGCAGTTAAAATACATTGGCTCCGGTTTCCCGGTTTCAATGGCGTACGTGTTCCCCAGCTGGATGGGACGCCAGTCCATCGCAGCGTTACTCATTTTTGTCAGCTGAGTGGACTGGAGCAACGCGAAATGAAGTGTTTTGCTCAAAGACACAACGCGTCTCCCGGTCCAGGAATCGAAACCACAATCTTACGATCATGATGCTGACACCCTAACTACTAAGCCACGCGCTTCCACTTATATATATATATACACACACACGCACATATATATATATACATATACACATATTTATACACACACACATATAATGATTCATACACACACACACACACGTTCTTTTCCTGCCTCCTCGCTTGCTCCTCAACGTCATCACATTCACATCCCACTCAACTCCATTCACCCCCAACCAATCACCTGCCCCCAACAACGCTCATATCCTCCACTATGCCCGTCTCCTTACAAAGTTACTCTACTTTATATGCACAGAACTCTCCCCATAAAACTGCATTCCCACCAAACCCCTTACCCCCTTTTATTCCTCTTCCTTCATTTCCACCACCCTCCTCTTTTTACTTTTTTTTCCTGACGAAGAACCTTGTTCGAAACGTCAAAGCCTCTTTTCTTTTACAAAAGTGAAACTTATAGCACAGTTATGAAAACCTGTCCTTTTTTGTTGTGCGTGTATGTTTTACTTCAACGTGGTTTACATGTGTGCGTGCGTGTGTGTGCATATGTGCGAGTGAATGTGTCACCTGAGTAAACAACATACTCGAAGTAACAATGCAGAGAATGAATCGTTAACTTTGAACAGAAACTCCATATATTAAGTGCCTTTCGCCTATCTATACACCCAAAGGGGTGTGTGAATATAATATACACACATACACACACACACACATATATAAACACATATACACACACATATATACGCACACACATACACACACACATGTATCAAAGATGGAGCAAAGACCCTTCCCGAGGCATAGGCACATAAAGCCGGTTTCCTGGATTCTGTGACGTATACATAACCCCACTAAACGAAACGCCAGTCCGTCGCAGGATTACTCGCTTTTGCCGGCTTGGTGGACTGGAGCAATGTAGAAGGAAGTGTTTTGCTCAAGAACACAACGTATCAGCAGGTCCTGGATTCGAAACCCAATCTTACGATCATGAGTGCGACACCCCAACCACTAAGCCACTTGTGTGTGTAGTCTGTTCAAATCAGGTAATAGGGACAGGCCAGATATAAAATATAGGTCTAATTTCAAACGAACTACTCTTCCAGAATTTTCTGTCTGTGTTAAATACATACGATTTATATATAGGTACATGCGTGTGTGTCTCTCTATCTATCTGTCTGTCTGTCTACCTATCTATTTATCTGTCTATCTATCTATCTACCTATCTGTCTACCTATCTATCTATCTATCTATCTATCTATCTATCTATCTATCTATCTATCTATCTATCTGTCTGTCTACCTATCTACCTATCTATCTATCTACACACACACACACTACACGTAATATACATAATGTACTTATGAATAACAAAATAAAAGCAGAATAATTTCTAGAAAAAAAGAGGACGGGGTCTTTACCAAAGGAGCCCTTTCCTTTACTTTTGACAAGCAAAGGACTGGCCTTTCACAATTGCCCACGCCAAATGGCCCACCTAGAGCCCCTCTCCACACGAGCCTGCGCGCCCGAATGCGCGCGTGTGTGTGTATGTATGTATGTATGTATGTATGTATGTATGTATGTGTGTGTGTGCGTGTGTGTGTAATAATACACACATGCACATCAGGTGAGTTTCACAGAGTTAATAGTTTTACTTCTAAGAGAGTACCTTTGTATCTGCAAGCCTTGTTCTTTAGAGCACACACACCTGTATGTGTGTGTGTGTATGGGGGGAAAGTGAGCGAGCGGCGGACGGGTGGTGTGTGGGCTAGACGAAATTCCATAAAGTGCACATTTGAATGAGAGCTATGATGAAATATAAAGAAAAGAGAGAAAATATATTCTATGAAAAAGTGTGTAATATTACTCCATCACCCCGTTTTTCTTTTTTGTTATTATTTTTTGTTACCGTCACATTGCTCAACAATTTGATTTTCGTTCAATATTAGTATATTACGAGTTTTTAAAAGGGCTGAAAATTCGAGCAAGAAATAAATCAGTAAGCTAATGCTGAACCTTAGTAGGAATCCCGGTTTCGATTCTCAATGACCAAAAAATCCCTTTCATCTTAAAATGACTGCATCATCAATAATTTCGTGGAGAAAATCATAAAAACCAAACGATGACTTCGAATTAAAAGAGTCCCCTAAAACCCCTAGAAATTCTAACTGGCTCTGGCTGTCAGAAATCAATGATTTTCTTTTGAATGGACGACGAAACGAGGAATTGTTGCAGTTGTTTTTTTGTTACCGTTGTTGTTGTTGCTGCTAAAAAGATTCGACATAGCAGCAGCCAACAGCTGTTTCTACTGCTACAGTAGCATCAATTAATGTTCACTGTAATTATTATGATTGATGTCGGCTTAGATGATGGACATAAGGCTTTAGGTTCATAGGGAAACTGGGAAGATGAGATGATGTGATGGTCGCACTTTTTATATAAGAGCATTAGTAAGATGATTATAGTAAGAGAAAAAGAAAAGAACAATGAAAATGGCTACCAGCAGGAATCGAAACTGGGTCGTGGACTTCTCTTGCCCGAAGCTTGAATCATAATTGCTGCTAGTTCTATAGCAGTGACGTTGTTATAGGAGTGGAGTGTTCGAGTGCCACTTGCAGCTGTCTGCTACAAAACCACACACACACACACACACACACACACACACACATACATACATACATACATACATACATACATACACATACCCACGCACTATACAATCATCATACACAGAAACACACGCAATAAACTGGTTTCTTAATTAGATAGGCGACCTTAAATCTCCGAAGAAGATGAAATGATGAGTTGTAGAGTTCATACCTTTCCGAAAGAGTTTTAACGATTCAAATAAAAGGAAACGGCTGAAGCCAATAACCAACATAGGATTGTGGTTAGAGCTTGTTGAAAGACATTTTATAAGAGGCACACGTGCGTGTGTAGTATCACAAACGATAGATGCGTGTTTATTTCATTATTTCACAGGAGATCAGAGGTAATTATTTGCAAGACAATGGGAATAATACTTCTACATACACACAGGTGTGTGAATAGCATCTAGTATCTATCTATCTATCTATCTATCTATCTATCTATCATGATAGATGGATAGATAGAAAGATAGATAGATAGATAGATAGATAGATAGATAGATAGATAGATAGATAGATAGATAGATAGATAGATAGATAGATAGATAGATATGCGTGTGTATATATACATGTACTGTATATAAACTGGGCTGAATCTTCCTGTGCACGTGTGCAATTTTTTGTTTTGTTTTACATGTTCTTTTTCCGGTGATGCTTTGTTTATAGTCATTCCTTCTCGGTGTAAAGGTATTGGGCGTGTGTGCGCGTGCACGTTTAGGAAAGTTCGAGTTTTCTCTTAGTTTTTATATCTGTACGTGTGTGTGTCTGTGCGCGGGCGCGCGAATGGATGCTCATTTGTGAAAGGCTACCGCTCTACCTGTGGTGTGTACACGCAGATTTCTATGCCAGAACATTTGAGTAAGCATCTATGTTTGCTTATGCAAGTTAATGGATGGATGTCTGGGCACGCGAGCAGATTGGCGCGTTTGCATGTGTGGTGTGTGTGTGTGTGGTATGACGATGGCGATCTGTCACTTGTTGGTTGCCAAGAATTATGGTTTAGAAAGTTGACTGGTGAGAGGAGAGAGGAATAAGTCAATTCATGTACCTTTAATATTGAACAAACTCTCCCGCTTCTTGGAGATGTAGATTTATACACACACACACACACACACACATATATGTATATATAAACAGAGAGATATACACCAACATAATATTGTGAGAAATAAGGATTACATATTTTCTAATCAAAAATAAAAGGAGAGGAAATTAGCGAATTTAAAGACAGAAAAGCGAAAACAAGAAAGAGAGTAAGAACCAAAGAGAAATGGTAACACACACATCAAGAGGCACCGAGACGGAAAAAGAAAGAGAAAATCGGGAAGAAAAGAAATGGAAGGATGAAGACGGAGAGGGTGAGGTAAAGAGAAAGAAAGAGAATGGGGGAGGCGGAGAAAAAGAAAGTATGGGTGAGAAAGAGAAAAGATAGATTAATAGTGACTGAGCAGTGTAAGGTGGGGGGGAGGAGAAAAAGAGATGAGTTTAGGAATGGATATGATAGGAAAAAGAGAGGAGGAGGATAAGAAGAG
>NC_043005.1:5942238-5949738 GCF_006345805.1 Octopus sinensis | reverse complement strand
CTTAACAATGGCTGTTCCTCCTACTCCCTCTCGCTCTACTTCACTTTTATACATACACATCGACTTAGTACCGCCTCACAAGCAGGTACACCGAGTTGGAAAACTTTATTCAGTTGAAGTTATCTTTGCAATTTCTAAACAGGAACTCCTTTTAAAGGTGTTTAAAATCTATAAGAAAGGAGCAGTTTGATCGAAAGTTTTGATCAAAATTCATCAAAATTTTTGACAATGTAAGCATTGCCGTTTTGGAGGAGACCTGGTTTATGATGCACTAAAGAGGTACAATAAGACTGGAATATGTCTGTTACTTTTGCCGGTTATCTTTAAAGACTCGATTCACACCAATCTATATTATCTATGTTATCCAATGACTTCGAATCACTAATCTTACTGTCTCCTTTTTCGTTCTTAATTATGAACACCCCTACAGAGAGTAGTTAACCTGTAGCACAGCTACGGAGGAGGGGTGATGGGGTGGTCTTACTCAGGCTTATATGAGGGCAGCTTTTTAGGGTCAGCTGTATGCGCTTATATAGGAGCGAGGGTCTTCAAAGGCAATTACTCTAGCTACGCCACTGTATTTGACTGGCAACTCTTGGATAATCTCAGTAGGCTATTGAAGCTTTTCAATTCACTGGACTACATACGTGACACTCGACTAATACTTAATATGCAGAACACGACCCTGAGCTATTTTCTTCAACCCAATTGTTAACATTTTGTACTCAGTGCCATGCATAATATATGAAATGACAGCTTCGTTCTTCTGTCCCGTTCTTGGTCAACTTTTATAACCAACCACTCGTGACGTCCACAACATCTATATAGTGTTGCTAAGTGGTTAAATGACTGATTGCCTTTTGGTCAACAGCTGCTGATGAGGTTAATAGTCAACGAAACAACTACAAGTCATGTGTGGTAAAAATTCCATAATTTATGTGTTATATTTTAACCCCATATCTCCTTTGTTTAATTCTCGCAGATATAATTCGTAGCACCGACTACCTGTTGAGTCGTTAAGTATAGTCAGTGTGTAACTATCTCACTCAAATTAACTAAAATCGTTGTACTTAAATCAACCAGAATGGTATGACTAAGACTCTATGTTCCTCGCATCAATGCACCCCAACAAAGGACGCACCCGGGGAATTGCTACTGTTCCCGCCTATGTTATTCTTTCCATATGCCTTCACGAGTGAGGAAACTATAGAATGATGGTATTTCATTGTCACTGAGGCATATGATAGTCCCTCGCTGCTACAAAAGGTCCGCTTCCTGTTTGTAGTTCCAAGAGGTCTAAATCTTGACTTGCGCTGAAAAATAAACAAAAGGATAAAACAAAAAAATTGTGCGCAAAAATGGAGGCGCGTGTCAAGTTTTATTGTGGTGACTGCTTTTGCGACTCGGCCAGAGGTAGCCCCTCTAAAAATGTATGACACAAGTGACTCCACTAAAAATGTGCAACGAGTAGCCCCTTCAAAAATATGCAAAACAAGGGCCTTTCTACTGATGTTTAAATCCGTTAAAGTAACAACAAACGAACAAACAAACGAAAAGAAGATGGCCAGATTACAACATCGCGAGTTTCAAGTAAGAGTCTTCCTATTCCGTATACATTTACATGCACGTTGGTGCAGGATGTGTATATAGATATAAGCAAATACCTCAACCAAGTGTACTTGGTGGTGGACATCCGGTGGAATGTAAGACAAAATATTTTAAAGGACTTTTAAAACGTGTCAACCAGTCGTTGCAGTGTGCCTTCGACTGCAGTATTGTGTTAGAAAGGATGGCCTTGACATCCAGTCTAAATTACAGATACGTCACGCCACGTTAGTTAGGCATCCGTCTAAATGTGTTGAAGTGAATGCTGATAAAACGTGTGTTTAGTGAACTGGGTGATTTGTTGAAAATGGAGGATTTGGAAGAGCGTTTGTCTGTGTGAAATTCTGTTTCAAATCAGGCGTTTGTCTTAGTCATATTTCTTCTGTATAGTAAGTTTGATGTAGAGGCAAGCCTGATGTACAGGCTAACTATCACGCCAAATAGCAAATAAAAGAAAATGAGAAACGAAGCAGAAGCAGTTTGGAGTTGTTTGATAATTCGAAAGGAACCGAATCGTCGTCTCCTCTCCATGGCCCCGACACCTGAAAAAATTTACATCAGAGTCGTTTATTCGGTTCTTTGTACCTCAATGGTTAGACAAAAGTCATCGTTTAAATGCCTTATGTGCGCCGTGGGTTGTATGTGTGCGCACGCGCGCGTGTGTAAAGTTGCGAGTTGGCGAAGTCGTAAGAAGGCTGGATAGAACACGTTGCTGTAGGCATTCTTTCTCGTTCGCTACCCTCTGAGTTCAAAACCCCGCCAAGGCCAGCATTGCCACTTGTCGTTTCGCGAGTCGATAAGGTACCAAACAGCGCAGGAGTGAAGACAATTCTTCTCATACCTCTCTCTGTCTCTCTCTCTCTCTCTCTCTCTCTCTCCTCTCTCTCTCTCTCCTCTCTCTCTCTCTCTCTCCTCTCTCTGTATATGCATGTCTGTATATCTATACTAGCATACCTGTGTCGTCAAAACCGAGAGTTTTATTAATGAAAGAATATGACGCATCCGTTCAAAGCAATAGAAGAAGCCATTGATAAGTTTCCAACCTAAAGACTCTCTATTTTGAGTCTGATAGAAAAAAAAAATTACAATAATTTGTAAATGTAATAATGGTGCTTTTTTATGCCAATAAAACTTCCCCAACCAATCTTTTACTATGAGTGTCTGTATATGTGTGCGTGTGCGTGCGTGTACGTATGTATGTATGTATGTATGTATGTATGTATGTATGTATGTATGTATGTATGTATGTATGTATGTATGCATTTTAATATTTCGCTTCGCCATAGCGATACTAACAGTCTGGTATTGGAACTTAATATAAGCTTCTGAGAAAAGCGTTAATCGAGTATTTATATAAATGACAAGAGAATAAGAAATCGTGTAATGAACTTCCTTGCACACTTTTTCATCCCATAATTTCTTGTTCCCTTCTCATGTATATAATCTCTTATTACGCTCCATATGATATACGTATGTGTCATCAACGTACATTATGTTGTCGGTTCACAGTATACTTGCGTTGCGCTCATCTTCTACCGTACAAGTGATTCGCCACTTGTCCCTTGAAAAGTTCATTACCCTAAGATTGGTTTTTCATCAGTTTTTCAAAGTCTTCTTCGTTCTTCATTTTCCGAAGGTGCCATTTAATATTCTTTTACCCAACTATCTTCTTTTACAGGTTCTTTCTTGTTCACCACATTTAATTTCTCTTATACCCATATTTCTCTCTCGGTGAATTTGTACTCCTACATTCATATATACCAAAATCACCCTTCCAACGATCATTGTTCGCCTCATTTCTTTCTCATCTTTACACATTTTCTCCATTCAGGGCTCATGTGTTGCTACCATGCAACATTGCCTTTGTATGCAAACATCATACAATCTATCTTTCACTGGAAAATAAAATCTCTTTCTTGCCAGCAGAAGAAATAGCCGAAATATTTCCACCTCATTCCTTGATCTAGCTGCAATACTTTCAGAGCATCCAGCCGACTGTTAATTAAGTTAGCCTCGTTTAATCACCGATTCATTCATCACTGATCCGGGATGACACGGTTCGCTAAATTGTTATCCATGTTACGCTTATCACGGATTAATCTGTGATAACACAGTTCGGTGATCACAACAATCAACGTATACCAGTGTATACTGCAGTGACGTAGCTAATGGGGGACCGAGGGGCATCAACCCCCACCCCCGTGCATATTTTTCAAAATTGGCGTCTATTTAACAAATTATTTTTTAACTCTTTGATTCACTTATACGATAAAAGACGATTTTTTTTTGGTTAATCGTATGACCTTGGAAGAACTTCCTTCGGGGTCATTACTTATTTGACCAACCACCCGTGTTTTTGAACTGTTAGTTTAATCTTCTGTGATGTGTCGGTGGCTGCTGACATCTGAAGAACCTAACCAAACCCTGACGTCATAACCTCTCCACACTGGACAATCCCGAGGAATTTCAACTTTTTATTTTTACATCACACCTATATCAGTAGATGTAGGTTTCATACATAATAACATTGTTACTAAAACATAAAATCAGTGAATATAGAATACAATTATGTGTATTACAACTAATGAAGTGCCTAGACGCAATGGACCAGTGGTTAGGACAAGCAGATTCACGGTCGTTGGATCGCAATTTCGAATCCCAGACCGGGCGTTGTGAGTGTTTATTGAGCGAAAACACCTAAAGCTCCACGAGGCTCCGGCGGGTGGGGAGTGGGGGGCAACCTTGCTGTTCTCTTTCACCACAGTTTTCTCTCGCTTTGTTTCCGTTGTACTTGTATTTCAAAGGACCAGCCTTGTCACACGCTGAATCTCCCTGAGAACTACGTTAAGGCCACTTACACGTTAATTCCACGAGCAGGCTGTTCCGTTGATCGGATCAACTGGAACCCTCGTCGTTGTAACCGACGGAGTGCCACGACGACGAACTAATGAAATATTTCGTGTAATATAAAAGAAATGAGTTAAGAATTAGTTGATATATGTCACGACGCCTATATTTATGTGCTCGCTGCCCTTAACTTTAGAACTTGGTTACACTACTGGTGTTCTGTAGTGAATATTTGATGGTGAAAGTTTTGCTGCTGTGGACTACGAGTTTGGTGTTAATGAACCTACTGACATCAAGGTACAGTCTCTCCAAGTAATGGTTTCAAATTTTGGCCCAAGACCATTAATTTTAGGAGAAGGGGTTTGTAAGGATGAACTGCAAAGTTGATTTCGACAGGATTTGAACCCAGAATGCAAAGAGCCAGAAGAAATGCCGCAAAGCATACATGATTGGCCAAAAGTCACCTGACAGTTAATCAAAACCACTTAATTCCAAAATTTATTTATGTTTAAAAGATGAATGAATTTAATAAAAGCATCTAAATACGAAACATGATGAAAATTGTTCAAACTGAAGTCCTTCTTGAGCGACATATTTTTCCGTTCGAATTAATACAAAATTACAGATAGTATTTATGGAATTTTGATTTACTGTCGGGTGACTTTTGGCCAATCCTGTATATTCATCATTACACGTGTTTCATTTGCTAAGAGAAGTTACAAGATTGTATATGTAGAAATAAAAGAGGTAAGGTATCTCCTATTTAGAAATTCTTCAAACAGAGAATCAAATTATTTGATTATTGTCTGATTCTCTGTTTGAAGAATTTCTAAATAGGAGATATCTTACATGTTTTTTGCTGCATGTTCAATTTTGTAACTCCTACTAACAAAGGAAACACGTGTAATGGTGAATACTAACAGTTTTTTTCCAGTCTCCTAAAACATATGTTTCTCCGTCTATCCTTCTATTTATTGCTTGTCAGGAGCCAACAAATTCCTTCTTTCCTTTTTTTTTTTTTTCGTTTTTTTTTCTTCCTAAACTTGATACAGCCATCTACATGTCATTAATCCCATCCCTTGGCGCGTGCTCATTCTTTTCCTTCTCTCCGTTTCTCTCTCTCTCTCCTCTCTCTCTCTCTCACTCTCTCTCTCTTTCTCAGTCACCACTCTCTCGCTACAAACACACATACATACTCGTCACTCTTGTGCTTTTCCTTGTTTCTTGCTATTACACGCACGCGCGCACACACACGTTAATGTATCTGTCTATCTATCTCTGTCTGTATACATATATATATGTGTGTGTGTGTGTGTGTGTGCATGTATGTGCGTATGTATGTTGATAAATATGTACAGATATACACACACACATATATAAACATATATAAGCATATATATATATCACACATACACACACGCACATATAACACACACGTACACACGCACACAGACGCATGCACACACTACACACAAAACACACACATACAACGTATACATACATGCACACACATACATACGCACGCACACACATACTTCAAACTGCCAGTCAAACACCTTTCTACTGACCATTCCTCTACGCACATGTGAAGAGACACACAACTACACAAAAGACCACCACTCCTGTTACCATGCTACAAGAGACACGAAGTTCACTCACACATACACATATAAACAGCCAAAACCATACTCACCACACACAAAACACATACACACACATACACACACACACACACGTAGTATTACACACACACACACACACACAGACTTGCACGCACGCACATACCCACACATACACACACACACATACCTACTTCTCTTACACTCTCCTGTCTCAGAAAGACCTTTTTCTTCACCCATTCCCTTCCGGTCATTTCAAAATGTAACCACATGTAACCCGTTAGCGATTTTCTTCCTCCGTCGTCCTTTCTAACGCACGTTCCTCTCTTCTGAAGAAGATCCTTGTTCGAAACGTTAAACCATCTTTCTTTCCTTCCTTCAGCGGGCGTTGTTTTTTTTATGCTTGTTGTCTTTTTCGATTTACTATATAAACATATACGATATATATATATATATATAATATATATATATATATATATATAATATTAAAATTACTAAGTCTCTATAAAAGAGATTACGGCAGCGTTTACTGGAAATTAATTGTTATCGCCATATTAATATGGCATTCTTATAGATATAAGAATAATCGCTGCCGCTGGTCAGCTCCATGAGGCCACCGCCTTAAGATAGCTATTGATACACGATCTGTATCCATTATAATCTTCGAACAAGGGAGGTCAGCCGCTTCACACTGCCAGTCCGACAGCTAAAGACGCGTTTCGGGGTATTGCCCCTTGTCAATGTAGCGCAGTCAGACCCCGCAGGTGTCGCCACTGACGTCTCTGTTCGAAGGTTTCTATTTACCTAGTTTCAGGTATATGTTTATATGTAATATTTTGGACCAATGGGTATATCGTAAATCCTCGAGTATAGTCCGCCCTTGAGTATAATAAGCAGGGGATTTTTTAGGGGGCTGTACCTCTGAAAATCCTAAACATTGTGTATAATACGCAGCCCTTCTCTAACTTGAGTCGTGCATAATTAAGCCAGCAGCACCTGGTCGAACAAACGCTTCCGCGCACGCGTAATACAATAATGGTGATGTTCTTAATTGTTATATGGGAATGTAAATATGTTTGCAAATTGTTTTTGCTAGATGTTATTCTGTGTTCTGAATACTTTTATTTTAATAAATGTTGCTTACTGCAAGTTATGGATGATTCTTTTATGACTTCATTACTTTCAGGCTTAGCTTAATGTATTTTCGCGCCTGACATCACAAAATGCATCTGAATAAACATTGCCGGACAGCAAATAGAGACTCGGACATTGCTTAGAAAATATTTTTCCTTTTTAACCTCGTATATAGTACGTACTAGGGATTTTGACCTTTAAATTTTGGGGAAAAAATGAGGATTATACTCGAGGAATTACGGTACGTTGGTTAGTAAAGCACTGATGTGTTGAGTAAAGTACTGGCACGGTTTCG
>NC_043005.1:5919738-5937238 GCF_006345805.1 Octopus sinensis | reverse complement strand
TCCAGGTGAGTCAGTCACTCGGTTACCAATACTAACATGTGTTAAGGCGGTGAGCTGGCAGAATCGTTAGCACGCCGGGCGAAATGCTAAGCGGTATTTCGTCTGCCGCTACGATCTGGATTCAAATTCCGCCGAGGTCGACTTTGCCTTTCATCCTTTCGGGGTCGATAAATTAAGTATCAGTTACGCACTGGGGTCGATATAATCGACTTAATCCTTTTGTCTGTCCTTGTTTGTCCCCCCTGTGTTTAGCCCATTGTGGGTAGTAAAGAAATAGGTATTTCATCTGCCGTTACGTTGTGAGTTCAAATTCAACCGAGGTCGACTTTGCCTTTCATCATCTTTGGGTTGATAAAATAAATTATGGCAAAATTTGAAACCAAAATGTATGCACGTATAAATACACACACACACACACATACGAGGGGATGCTGAAAAGTTCTTGGCTTCAAGGGTATCGCGAAAAGCCTGGTTGGAGGCCCAACCTACCGAGTTCTTTTACAGAGCTTAGAAAAACTGAAGGTCTGTTGCAGTAAGTGTGTGAATCTGAGGGGGGAATATGTTGAATAAAATCACAATTGACTGATCCTCCTGTATTTTCTGTTACCCAAAACCAAGAGCTATATATGCTGAAACCCCCTTCGGTCATGACTGACCATGGGATTGCACCTAGAAAGTTACCTTCCCAGGCACAAATCCGGGCGGGGTTGTTTATGGAAGACCAGCAGTCGCCCATGCACACCGGCCTCCCCTCTCCACGCTACCAGTGTTATCCAAGGGAAAGACAAAGGCTGATACAGCTTGGCACCTGTGACGTCGCTACTTATTTCTACAGCTGAGTGAACTGGAGCAATGTGAAATAAAGTGTCTTGCTCAAAAACACAACACGCAGCCCGGTCCGGAATTCGAACGCACAACCTCACGATCGTAAGCTTGACGCTCTAACCACTGAGCCATGCGCCTTCAGTCAGCCGGCAGGGGTTGGACATTTGAATGCTAAAACAATGCGAGGAAGCGTATTGTGACCAGCGATGTATAACAACATCCGATAGTCTGATCGATACCGTGATATATATATGTGTGTGTGTGTGTGTATGTGTGTGTATGCATGTTTGTGTATGTGTCATGCTAAATGTATGCGTACTGTTAGAAGGCATGATGCTGTGGAATTATCTGAGATAAAATCTCTCCATAGACTTGTAGTATTAAAACACACTACCTACCTACCCACCCGCCAACAATATATATATATATATATATATATATTATATATATATATATATATATATAATATATATATATATATATATATATATATATATATATATATAATATATATATATAGTTAATCCAAACATGAAAACACAAAGAGAAAACACAACAACGCGGGGACGTGGAACAAATATAGTATTATTGGACGCTCAGGAAGGAAAGGAAGAAGGAGGGTTTAACGTTTCGAGCGGAGCTCTTCGTCAGAAACATAGGAAAAGGAAAGATCCAGAGAAGGGAAGACAGAGGAAAAAAATCGCCAACGGTACACACGCGGTCACATTTTGAATATATATATGTGTGTGTGTGTGTGTGTTGTGTGTGTGTGGTGTGTGTGTGTGTGTGTGTGTGTGTGTGTGTGTGTGTGTGTGTGTGTGTGGAGGCGCAATGGCTCAGTGGTGAGGGCAGCGGACTCGCAGTCTTAGGATCGCGGTTTCGATTCCCAGACCGGGCGTTGTGAGTGTTTATTGATCGGAAACACCTACAGATCCACGAAGGCGACCCCTGCTGTACACTTTCGCCACAAACTTTCTCTCACTCTTTCTTCTGTTGGCCTGCTCGCTAGCCAGCGGGGTGGCGTCATTTGAAGGCTAAAACATCGCATTGTGACCAGCGATGTGTAGCAACATCTGATAACATCACGGTGATCACGGTGATATATGTGTGTGTGTGTGTGTATGTATATCAGAGCGTGACAAACGTCGTCGTTGTGGTGATTCACGAAGACGACAGTCAATGTATTATTCCCAGTTTCCTATAAATCGAGGCATGGATCGCGTTTTATGCAGGTGACTATGGAGTGCACGGTATTGACAAGAGTCAACAATGGCGAAACGCGTGTGTGTGATTCGTGTGAGTCACTGCAGCAGCGGCGATGTTCGTTGAGCTTTTAACACAACGTGTTTATGAAGAGATTTTATCTCTGACAAGTCCACAGTTTCATGCCTTCTAACGGTGTGTGCACATTTAATATGATGCATAGATGGGGATTTTAAATTAATGCTGTTTCAATTGAGTACAACGAGTCACATATATATATAATATATATATATATATATATAATATATATATATATATATATATATATATATATATATATATATATATCCAATGAAAAGAAGAAAGCAAAGAAAATTCTTTAACACATCTTTAATTATAAGTTACAAATGTTTTCGTACCATCTCCATTTACAATGCGAGTTTACGTGAAAATTCTAAAAAAATATTACGTAATATATGCGGTTTTAGGCATTGGAGAGTCACTTCCTCAGACTTGCATCATGCGTATGCTATTACTTTGTGCGTCTATCAGACCTTTTTGTTAGGAAAGTACCGGAAAGAAATAAAGAAGAAAAATCAAACGTGTGTATGCAGGCCGAACAAAGCCTTGTGAGTAGATTTGGTAGACGGAAACTGAAAGAATCTTGTATATATCATCATCATCATCATCCAGTGTTTAAATCCGGGTTTTGTCCCCGTTAACGGGGGTGGCCGGATCTACCTAAATGCCATAGCAACCGGGGTATGCAGGTGCAGCCCACCCCAACCTTTGGGCTAGCTGGTAACCATTCTCCTTTGCTATCATAAGGCTTTTTTGGAGCTGGATTTTCTACGGGGAGCATTCCCTTGCTTACCCCCAACCTCAGTTTCTAGACATGAGTGGCCCCAAGACCAAGGCCTCTACCACGATTTTTAAGAAATGTGGTGGAAAACTGAGATCCTTTTCGGAGCCCCCACTACCTATATATATGTATGTGTGAGTGTGTGTGTGTGTGTGAGTGTGTATGTGTGTGTGTGTGTGTGTCTGTCTGTCTGTCTGTCTGTATGTATGTATGTATGTATGTATGTATGTATGTATGTATGTATGTATGTATGTATGTGTGTGTGTGTGTATATCTATGAATGTGTGTCTCTTTGTCCCCCACCTCCACCGCTTGATAACAGATGTTCGTGTGCTTATGGCCTGAAACTTAGCGGTTCAACAAAAGCGATCGATAGAATAATTACCAGGCTTTAAAAAAGTATCGGGATCAATACATTCGACTATAAATTCCGCAGTCTGATAACTGAACCGAGTAAAATATATATATATATATATATATATATATATATATAATATATATATATATATATATATATGTTGTGTGTGTGGTGTGTGTGTGTATATAAACATATATATATATATATATATATATATATTATAATATAATATATATATATATATATATATATATTAAGTCGTCGAGTATGAAATTTATAGTAAGGTATATGATAAACTTTGACACCTGCTCATTTTGCGCCATTATTATATTTTGACAATCTTTATTTTTTGTTAGAAAACTGACACATCTATTTCTTTATACTAACTCATTTTGCACTTTATAAAGTATTTATAAATCGTTTTTTGTTATTTTTGTTTAGAGATGGATAAGTCGGAAATTCATACAGTTTTGAAATATGAGTTCTTTTTGGGAAATACATCACAGAATATTAATGGAGTATTTCATTCTAATGTTATTAAGCAGCAAACAATATCAAATTGGTTTCCAAAATTTCGTTCTGGTAATTTTGACCTCATAAATGAGCAACGCGGTCGACCAGAAACAAAGGTGGATAATGGCGAACTGAAAGCTACCGTCGAGTTAGATCCATCTCAAAGTGCTCGTGAATTATCGTTGTTGTTTGGTATTAACAAGCAAATAATATTGACTCACCTAGTTCAAATCGGTAAAATGAAAAAGTTGGATAAGTAGGTTTCACATGAACTCAATGAAAATCAGAAACAGCAACGTTTGAAAGCCTGCATTATGCTACTTTCTCGTCTCAAAAATGAATCATTTCTGAATTGATTTGTAACATGTTGATGAGAAATAGATCCATTACAACAACCGTAAACGTCCAGCACAATGGTTGGACAAAGACGATCCACCAAAACATAGTCCAAAAAATAAAATTCATCAAAAGAAGCTGATGGTGTGTATTTAGTGGTCCGGCACAGGTGTGATCCATTATGATTTCTTTAAACCTGGCTCATCAATCACGGCCGAAGTATACTGCAGTCAACTGGACCAAATGATGCAGAAACTTACAAAAAAACACCCTAGATTAGTCAACAGATCCACTCCTACTTTATTACAAGACAACGCCAGACCATGCATCGCAAAAATGACACTGGCGAAACTACAGGAGTTGGAATTGGAAGTTCTCTATCATCCGCCATACTCTCACCTGATTTTGCCCCCATTGACTATCACTTCTTCCAGAATTTGGATAACTTTTTGATTGGAAAAAAATTTAATTCCGACGATGCTGTGAAACAGGCCTTTCAAGATTTTATTGACTCAGGATTGCTAGGCTTTTACAGTTCCGGGCTGGACAAGCTACCACTGAAATGGCAAAAGTGTATTGACAATATGGGTCCATACTTTGATGAATAAAACTATTCTTTGTATTTATAAAACATTAGCAAACTTTTTTTTTCTACAAATTTCATACTTGACGACCCTTTCGTGCAGCTATGAAAAGGGTTCTCTTTCAAGGCTTCTAGTTGATTATGTCAACCCTGAAATACCACCCATCTTCAAAAAATGAAAAATGACTTTACAAACGGCAGAAATGACACATTAGATAATGTAGTCCTAAATGCCTCCAAAATGTTGGGATGGTCACGGCAAGAATGCGCCTTTCATCACATGTCAGAATATGAAGAAGGCGTTGAAATTGAGACATGTCAACTGTCACAACCAACAAAAAAAGCCATATTATATATATAACTATGAGTGTGTGTTGTGTGTGTGTATCATATATATATATATATATATATATATATATATATATATATATATATACATATATATATACATATATATATATATACATATATACATGTATATATGTATATACACACACACACATATATATATATATATATATATATATATATATATATATATAATATATATATATATATATATATATAGATATATATATAATATATATATATATATATATATACATATATATATATATATAGATATATATATATATATATATATATATATATATATACATGCGTATATATATATATATTATATATATATACACACACACACACACACATATATATATATATAATATATATATATATATATATATATATATATATATAAAAGAAACCTCATTAGACAGACAAGAAACTCTTGAGTCTCCGTGAGAAAATCAACCAACCGCATCAGTAGGTATCTAGGTAATTAATAAATATTTTCATATTCAATGTGATAAACAACTCTACTTCCCACCCTCCCTCCCTCTGTTTATCCATTTGTCAAATCTGTCTGTCTGTCCGTTTGTCTGTTTGTTTATATTTGTATATACATATATACGAGGTGCATTCCAGAATTTTGGCAATTATTTTTTTTTTTTTAGATGAGTCATTTATTAATTTCAAAGAAGCACAAAAGGCTAATCTCTTTCACAGCAGGATCCTCTGACTTCAATGCACTTGTTGTGGCGCCCCAGCCACTTTGTGAAGGCCCCATGCAAACCCTCCAAAGTGAAAGTTTCATGACCCTTGTCACAGCTTCCTTCAGCTCAGTGTTTCCAAAACGACTGGTCCTGAGATATTTTTCAGCTCAGGGGAAACAACTAAAAATCACAGGGAGCAAGGTCTTGAGTGCAAGGAGGGTAAAGGATAGTTTTGGTACCCATCTCTGTAGGGTGGATTTTGCGAATTAGTGCATTGCTCTGATGAAGGTGCCACTGACCCGAGTGGTACAGCTCTGGCCTTTTGCAACGAAATCTCTTCCTGAACTCCCTCAGAACCTTCACAAAATACTCTCTGTTGACCTACTGGTCAAAGGGAACCCAGTAGAGGTAGATTATGCCCTTGCTGTTAGAAAAGGAAACATCATAAACTTCCCGGTAGACTTGCT
The DNA here is from genome assembly GCF_006345805.1 of Octopus sinensis. Taxonomy (NCBI): domain Eukaryota; kingdom Metazoa; phylum Mollusca; class Cephalopoda; order Octopoda; family Octopodidae; genus Octopus; species Octopus sinensis. The sequence continues at coordinate 5,931,039 of NC_043005.1, read as the reverse complement.
TCGCCTTGAGTCCCTCTTGGGTTTGGGGAAGTCCGGATGCTTCCATCGGGCACTCTGTCACTTGGTCACTGGATCATAACAATAAATCCAGCTTTTATCACAGGTCGCCAGAGACTCAGCTACATTCAGTTGGAAGTAATGAGCTCAATCACGTCACCGACGCGTCTTTCCTTTTGTCCGTCACTGTGCACCTTAGCAACAAACTTTGCTCAAATTTTGCGCATTTTCAGATCTTCGTGAATAATTCAATGCAGTTTCCATGCCAACACCAAACTGTATGCTCATTTTCGTTACAGACACACGACAATCTTCATCTAGAAAAATTGCAAATTTTTTCAATCAGCTCTGATGCTTTGAAGTTCCTCTCCCTCCCACACATCTTATCGGCTCTTTCCTCCCGTCTCCCGTGCTTGAACCGCTTGTGCTAGCGAGAAACAGATGCTCGGCACATGCAAGTCAGTCCACAAGTAGCCTGGAGCATTTCATATGTTTCTGTAGTGTTTTTGTTCAGTTTAACAGTTTAACAGCTCCCGAAATGGCTTCCCATCTCGACGACAATCTGCAAACAAGTCAGCTGTGACGAGTGGTGTTTAATAGGATGTGTTCAAAGTGATGTTAAAGTCATCTCCTTCAATTTGGAATAAAAAGTTGGCAGGTCAGCTTATTAGATGTATAGTAATGATATACTAAAATTGCAACAATCTAAGACAGTTTTAGCTGTCTCGCCTAAAAAAATAGTCTCAAAATTTCTGGAATGTACCTCATAGACGTGTATATGTGTGTATCTATCTATCTATCTAGCTAGCTAGCTATCTTTCTTTCTCTCTCGCTCTATCTATCTATCTATCTATCTATCTATCTATCTATCTACCTGTTTGTCTCTAGTTGTGTGCGTTATAGTTGTGTGTAGTGAACATATTAAATATCTACAATGCAACACTGTAAATCATACAAATCACACACACTTTGCTAATTTGATCTGCGTTACAGAATATGAGTTTAATAGCGTGTATATGTGTGTTTTGTTTGTGTTTGGGAAATGCTTGCTTAAAAAGTGGGATTTTGTTTACGGTGTTGTTGATGTCATTGTATTTGTATAATAACAGCCGATATAAATATTGGCTGGCTGGCTGGCTGGTTGGCTGGTTGGCTGGCTGGTTTCTTCTGTCACGTTTTACATAGAGGAGATGAAAAGAGAATAAAAGAGAGATACTGAGAGAGAGAGAGAGAGAGAGAGAGAGAGAGAGAGAGAGAGTAAAAGAGAAATATAGAGAAACTTAACATTAGAGGTGCAGGAGGAGTGTTCTTATAACTTTCTGGAAAAAAATATACATTTTTTAATGAAATTTTGCAGAGATAGGTTTTTGATGAAGTAGATATCGATTAGGTTGATCAAATTTAGAAAAGTAATATATTCATTCCAAATGTACAAACGAGAGATTTGTTTCATTTAATTTTAAGGTAATAAAAATGTTTTCATTAGAAAACTGGAATCCGTTTCGCCACTAAAATAATCTCTAAAAGTTAAACTATAATTGCTACGTGTATACGTGATATTGGGTTGTCCGGAAAGTTCGTGCCGATTTTTAAAGGAAAGAAAAAGGTCAATAAATACTTGCCAATACATTTTTAATCAACCAAATATGAACCATTTTGTTGCACAATGCATCTCCATATTTCCTTTAACTTGAAAATACCCTCTTCCCAGAATTGAGGTGGTTTCATGGCAAAGAATTCATCAAAGTATCTTTTTACGTCATCCAAGGAATTGAAATTTTTACCATTAAGACTATTCTGCAGAGACCTGAATAAGTGGAAATCCTAAGGAGCAATCTCTGGTGAATATGGAGGGTGGGGTAACACATCCCAACCGAGCTGCATCAATTTTTGTCTGGTTCCCAAAGCATCAAGTGCCGAAAATGAACTGTCTTATCTTCCATTTTAAAGGGTTACAGAATTAACACAGGTTAAAGGAACATAAATCTTCTTACACGAAAAGATAGCTTAAACTGTGCTCCAAATGGAGGTGTAGTCAAATCCCATTTTATGGACTCAACCATGTTCTAAAATAAGTCGAAAGGTAAGCTACTATAAATCGGCACGAACTTTCCGGACAACCCAATATATTGATATGCCCTATTTCTTGCTTATTACTTGTGGTGACAACAGTATACTTCCAAGGTTATCTGTCATATGCAGTGCCGTCTTGAGACAGGGGCACACAAGGCCGTTGCCCAGGGGTCTTTCGCTGTCCCCTTCATTGCTATTCTTATATGTACTTGGCGCACATGCATGCAACCATACCGATGCACACATACAGTTTGTTCCCACGAAGGCCTGTCTATTATTCTGTATACATTGACGCACGCACAGACACACATGTTAACATATCAATAAATCTCCTCTCAAACATTCTACTCGGTTGTGTCTCTCTCTTTTCCAACTGGCGCATCGTATAGCTTATTCCAGCCTTCTGAACAGAGTCGTTATTAAATGGTTTCACCACGTGAGACCACGATTCTATCTAAAATTGCAAGTACAATTCACCCGACAAGATTCCATGTAGTTTCCATTTACCCAATTTCACTCAGAATGTATGGGTAGGCCCGAGGTTAAAGAAAATAGCATTTGCTGAAGATATCACGCAATGGGATTGAACACGGGTCTTCGTGGTTGCAAAGCGAACTTCTTAATCATTCTGCTATCTACGTGAAAAATACATTACACGACCGTATCTCTCCTGTTAACTACTCAGCTATTTTATCTATAGTACTACTACCACCGCCACAACCATCACCACCACCTCCGCCGCCACCACCGCCACCACCACTCTCTTAACAGCCGATGGGACACGTAGCGTTCAAATGAGACCTTGCTTTGTTGTTGTTGTTTAGCCCCTGGTAAGACATGCTCAAGCAGACCATGAACAGAAGTATAAAAGTATTCCAGTCAAAGCCAATTATTTTAACTTTATTTTCATTATTATTATTTTCTAGACTCTTCACCCACCTGGGACCACATTACGTAATATCACATAACCCGCTATTCCTTTTTAAAGACAACAGAGAGTGATTTTCGAGGAGATTTAGTTGTTATTTCTAGCATGTCGTCTGGAGGCATGCTCATTGCCATGCAAGCCAAGAAGTGTCCGTCCTAAGCGAAGGGAAGTCTCTCGGATTACAAATGGAAATCGAAACTGAGTCATGTTTATCTAATGACTCTGGCGGCGGCGGAGGAGGAGGAGGACTGGTTCTGTGAGGATGGATGGACGGATCGGGAGATTAAGAAGGTAAAATAACGTCAATGAGATTACTGGACATGGGGGAATGTTGGACATACATACATACATACATACATACATATACACAATTATGTCTCCCTGAGTGTGTATATGTATGTGTACATATATATATATATATATACACACACACACACACACATACATACACATAAAGTATTGTATGTATATATATATAAGAAATGCATGCATGTATCTGTGATCCTATGTATATGTATAGATATATAGATACATACATATATATATATATATAAACGAGAAAGAAGCAACAAGAATGGATTAGTTTTTAGTACAATTGTTTCATACAAAGACAGGCTTTATTACAAGTTGCAAAAATTGCAGCAGATAAAAGTGTCCCGTACTCATCAGCTAAAATACATATGAGTTCTCTAGACATCTTAGTGGGTGAGGTTATACTCATGAAATATTGGAGATAGTTCCATTAGAGGCAGATATAGGTTGTAAACAGTTTTCCAAAGTTCCTTAATGATGATGCACAGTCTTATCACAGATTTTTAAAAACTTATTAGTTTCGAAGAGAAGATGAATTAATCCATAGTGTAGATTTAAATTTCCAGAGATATGAGGAGGATGATGCACAGACTTATCACAGGTTTTTAAAGACTTATTAGCTTCACAGAAAAGGTGAATTAATCCATAGTGAAGATTTAAATTTCCAGCGGTAAGAGGAGGAATTTCATACTCACAGACGATGTATTTAACCATTATTAATCCACAATCATTTCATGCTTTATGATAAGGTAATTTGCCATATTACTGCTCTCCGTGCAAAACTACTATGTTAAGAATTCTAAAGGCTGAAGGAATTTATTTGTGGGGCAAAGAAAATAAAATAAAAGAAAAAGGAAAGAGACAAGGAAAAAAGAAAAAGAAAAAGGAGAAGAAGAAGAAAGAAGGAAAAGAAAAAGAAAAAGAAAAAGAAAAGAGAAAGAGAAACGGGGGAGAAGGATAGAAAAGAAAAAGAAAGAGAAAAAGAAAAAGAAAAAAGAAAAAGGAAAAGAAAAAAAGAAAAAAGTGGGATAGGGAGAAAAGAAAAGGCGCCTATATAGAGTATACTGGGACAACTTAGCGGGAGGGGGTTTTTTAGTGACCAAATACAGAAGAATTTGTAGATAATTTAGTTAGCTTGAATCTTTAAGAATTCAGGAACTATGAGGAAAAAAATTTATTTTTTTGACCAGTACACAGCTAATTACTATCAACCTGACACGGATGAAAGCAGATATGAATCTAAAGAGAATTTAAAGAGATAAACAAGGTCAGGGGTAGAGGGGTCAAAAGCTATCGTCAAAAGGAAATACATTAAGAGAAAGGATCTAAGTGCAACCTTAACCAGAGGTCATTTAATTTATTTATTTATTTATTCATGTTACTGTCTTAAAAATTGTAGCCGTTACTATCAATACATTAACGGACTACCGGTCAAAAGCTAGAATTTAATTAACAAGGTGTGATGGAATTGTCTATTTTATTGAAGTTTATCATACTACTTTCAAGGGAGTTTCTTCACTTAATTAATTTTGTAATAGAATTGTTAAGCCTTAGTAACTTAATTTATTAAAGTAGTGTTACCTAAACTAGATTAAGTTCCAAAATTAAAAATTTTAAATTAAGATTTAAGAATTAAATAAACACTAAAAATTAAGATTTAAGAATTAAGAATTAAATAAACTTTCATTTAAGCAATGTACGAGTACTATTTTATTTCCCAATGCTTAAAATCAGGTGTAGTTACAAAGAAAAAGGTAAGTATAGTGTGAGAAATCGCAGATATCTACTTAAAAGTAATGTTATACTATTAAAGACCCGGTTATATTTATCTACCTATCTTGTTATGATTATTCTATACAGTTATTCACTTAAAATATTTTAGGGTCTTCAATTTAGCGTGGACACAAACTTGTCCTACTTCAATATGGTTATTTAACAAGTTTCTATTTTTTCTATGCCTTAGAATTTCATAGGTCTCCATTGAGCAGAGTTGGCAACCAACCCTGCTATTTTTATACGGTATTGCTCTCCTAACTATTTCCCAATTTAGATTATAATTCTTGTTATTATTTTTGAGTTCCCAGATTTTACTTGAAAGTGTGGTGGTACCAGCTTTATGACGTAATGCAAAAGATGAGATGTGATTTCTAACTCTTTTATTAAAATTTATTGTGCACCCAATGTAAAAAAAATTGTTATTCTCAGTAGATATGGTACATTTATAGATTACGTTATTTTCCCCGCAAAGACTGGGTGCCGGGCATCTTGACTTAATTCTACACTTACACGCAGGAGGAACAACTTCAGAAGTTGGATTATTCATGGGTAGATGTCTTATGTTCTTATTATTTTGATTATCATGAGTATAATTATCCTTATTATTATTATTATTTTTATAGTTGGTGCTGTTATCTAAAGCATTGTTATTATTTATTGATCCTATTGCTCCATCTTTTAGGTCTAAAGTCCTACCATGATTATTTACATTATTAGTAATGTTACTATTATTGTTAGTATTATTATCAAACTGTATATTGCTGCTATAGATATCATTGATATTTTCCTTCTCCGCGTTTTCTCTATTAGCCTTACTTCTATTATTAACATTTTTACTTCTATTAGTATCGGTATTATTACTACTCTTATTACTGCTAATATTATTATTAGTCGTTTTGTGGTTACTGATTCCATTCGTGTTTTGATAGTTACTATTGTTGCGTTTATTGTTGTTAGTATTGCTATAATTGTTATTGGTATTCATGTTGTTATTATTATTTTTATTTTCATCTTTCCTGGCTAGTTTAATGTTGTTATTATTAATCTTAGCTATTAAAGTGGACATATTTGGGAGGGTTGAATAAGAAATTATAACTGTTTTCTTAGAAATAATTTTATGATATCTATGAGAGATTGGGAAATTTTTTTCTAGAATTACTTTGAATTTGCTCCGTATATCCGATTGAATCGCACAGTTGAAAGGAATATTCAGCCATATTATATCTTTTTTATTTTTATTTCTATTAAATTTCCTTGAATTAAAATCAGGGTTCGTAGAATTATTATTATTATTCATCTTATCAAAGTCATTGTACTTACTACTATAATTTGTGTGCATCTTTGATTTATCTAATTCCATTTTATCCGAGTTACCTATGCTTTGGTTTTTACTTCTATTTGAATTATTGGGCTTGTACGCTAGATTTGCGGTTACCGTGAATCTATTTCTACTTCTATTTCGGGCCTGGTCTATATTGCTGCTTATGTGATTACTGATAACTTCTTTGTTAGGAATATGTAAGTTCCCCTTATCGATGAATGTAATTTTTTGATTGTATCCTGCCTTAGTTAACGCTGTATTATAATGCTCAGAATGGGAGTTAAATATATCCTTATTTGAAGATAATTTTGAAATTCTTAATGAAATATTTCTGGCTAAAGATTCAATTATATTTGGTGGATGGTTGGATAATTTATTTACGTATCTCGTGATTTCGCCTTCTTTTCTAAATGGGTAATGCAGCTTGGAGTTAAGGTCTAACGTAATATCTAGGAAATTAACTATTTTAGTGCCAGGTTCATACGTTATGTTGAGGTTAAAATCTTTAAAAAACTTATTAATTCTCTTTCTAATCCTTTCTATACTAGATTTATTATTACTAGGGATAACAAACAGAGCATCATCCCTATATAAACCGCCTTGTAGTTCTGGAATATCCTTACTTATGCATTTTAATAGATACGCGCCTACTAGGTTAGTTACCACTCAGCCGAATCACTGGAACCCATGGGTATATCAAAATAATTAGGTGTATCTGCTCTAGTCCATAACTTATCTTCAATTCTATAAATGTTTTCCTAGCTAGTAGCACAATATTGATTTCTTCTCTAGATATGAGGGAGCGATTCATAGCAAAAATTAGTGATTTGTTTAGCAAGATAGGGGAAATACTAGAGTAATAACTATTTATATCGAACTGAATAAAGGACAGACTACTAGTATTATTTAGAGAATTAAACCATTTTAGAACTTCATCTGTATTTAGCCATAGGCTTAAGGGAAGAAAAGAGGTTATTTGGGGTAGAACAGTATCCAGGATAGATTTACTAAGTCGGCCAATGTCCGACTTAGTTGGGCAAATCAACCTTACCGAAGGGTTTTCCAAGAAATTCTTTTTGTGGTCTTTAAGGTTGATTCTGGGCTCTGTTCTATCCGTCAAATTTAATTTCTCCATAATCTCTTTCATTTCCAGGTTTACTTTTTTCAAATTATTCTTAGCCGTAATTTTATATTTGGAGTTTAGTTCTTTCATGATTAATTTGCTATAAAGAGTGTAATCTACTCTATACATATTGCCAGTTTTATCCGCTAACTCATAATGAACTCTATATTTTCGATTAAGCTAGCTTCATTCCTATTAGCTTACAATGGTTTCCGACAGAATCATTTTGTGCAAAAGTAAGTTATAATAGTTTACCTCACTCACATACATATATACCCGCTACACACTTTCGCTACTTGTCAACACCCGTTTCTACTTTAATTAAGTTACAATATTTTGTTTAAACTGCCTTCTGACATTCATTACACATGTTTCACAAAAGTACATTTAATAGACTTTGTCACAAACACTTTTAATACTTTAAATTAGAGACCACTCTTACTAAACATGTATATGTGTGTGTGCATATGTATGCATGTATAAATATACTCTGTTGTGTCTGGGGAGAGTCATTTTCTTTTTGTGCCTTATTATGTAACACACTCACCGGTAAAATTTCCGTTTATTTAAATTTTACCCGTAAGTGTGTTACATTATAAGGCACAAAATGAAAATGACTCTCCCCAGACACAACAGAATATGCTTCAACACACGAACTCATATGAAGAATCTTGCAAACCAAATCCAAAAACGATATATATATATATATATATATATATGTATGAGCGTGTACATATGTGTGTGCGTATGCGTATGTGCGTGTGGTGTGTGTGTGCGCGCGTGTTTGTGTGGTGTGTGTGATATGTGTGTGTGTGTATGTATGTATGTATGTATGTATGTATGTATGTATGTATGTATGTATGTATGCATGCATGTATGGATGTATATATGTGTGTGTATATGTATGTATGTATGTATGCATGCATGCATGTATGCATGGATGTACGTATGTATGTATGCATGCATGCATGTATGGATGTATGTATGCATGCATGTAAGGATGTATGTATGTATGCATGCATGCATGTATGGATGTATGTATGTATGTACATATGTGTGTGTGTATGTATGCATGCATGCATGTATGTATGTATGCATGCATGCATGTATGGATGTATGTATGTATGTATATATGTATGTATGTATGCATGCATGCATGTATATATGTGTGTGTGTATGTATGTATGTATGTATGCATGCATGCATACATACTTGGAAAATACTTGGCAAACTTGGATGTCCGGATCACTTTGTATCTATAATTAAATCATTTCATGATGGGATGGAGGCTTGGGTCAATGTTGGTGGTGGCATGGCAGGACCCATTCCTGTAGAGAATGGTGTTAAGCAGGGTGACATCCTTGCCCCAACTCTCTTTTCTTTGTACTTTGCTGCTACTTTTACTCATGCTTTTGCTAAGGTTAGCTCTCTGGGAATATATGTCAGATATCGATCTTCTGGCCGCCTCTTTAATCTACGCCGATTTGCTGCTAATTCAAAGGTTTCCCAGTCTATTATTCGTGACCTCCTTTATGCAGATGACTGTGACTTAGTCACTCATACAGTAGATGACATGCAAATACTCATGAATTGCATTTCTGCTTCTTGCGGGGCATTTGGACTCAGCATTAGCCTGGACAAGACTGTTGTAATGTTCCAGCCTGCACCAGGAAATCCATATATAGAAACAGCTATCTTGGTTGAAGGAACAATTCTGAAGGTAGTAGACAAGTTTGTCTACCTGGGCAGCACACTCAGCCGTTCTTGCTCCCTGGATGAGGAAATATCTTTCAGGTTGCAGAGAGCAACAAATTCCTTCCGGTCTCTTCAGTCTCGTGTCTGGTCCCAACATGGCATCTCAAGGAGAACAAAAGTTGCTGTGTACCGTGCTTGTGTACTGACAGTGCTTCTCTACTCATGTGAGACATGGACTCTGTACAAACGTCAGGTAAGGGGTCCTTGAACGTTTTCATCAGAGATGTCTCAGACACATTCTCAATGTTGGCTGGACCTAAAAAATTCCAGACACACAGATCCTGAGGACAGCTGATATCTTGAGTATTGAGGCGATGGTACACAAGCACCGGTTGCGTTGGACTGGACACCTTATTATAATGGAGGATAGAAGGATTCCTAAGCAGATGCTCTATGGAGAACTTGTGAATGGAAGGAGACTCCAGCAGAAACCAAGGCTGCGATTTAAGGACTGTGTTAAGTCCTCGTTAAAGGCCTTTGATATGCAGGACACTGACTGGGAGAACAATGCCTGTCATCGCCACAGATGGAGGAAGCAGGTTAAGGAGGGGATCGACACTTTTGAGAGAGCACGTATCCAGCATGAAGAACTTAGGCGAGCTGTGCGAAAGCGCACGGCTCGTATAGTGAATGGGGAAAGCTTGGTCTGCAATGTTTGCAGTCGTGTATGCTTGTCAAGAGCAGGGCTCATTAGCCACCAACGGAGCCGCAAATGCAAAATATAAGTTAGTCCTAGAGCGCACAATGTTCCTGAAGGTCGGCAATGGTCTTCCTCGGTCACGAGTGGACGGCCATCATGCATGCATGCATGCATGTATGTATGTATGTATGTATGTATGTATGTATGTATGTATGTATGTATGTATGTATGTATGTATGTATGTATGTATGTATGTGTGTATGTATGTATGTATGGGAATGATTATCCTTGTTGTGAAGAGGTAAAGGAACAGGTGATATACGATGAATTGAGGAGAGTGTCGGGTGTCGTTTGTAATGATGAATGTATCGGGTATTGCTTGCTGGCGGAAATGGCCGTGTGTAGCGAGGGCAGATGAGCTGTGATTGGTTGGAAATGAAGGCAACTGGAACGGCGACAATGAAGACGACGACGACGACGAAGAAGAAGAAGAAGAAGAAGAAGAAGAAGAAGAAGAAGAAGAAGAAGAAGAAGAAGAAGAGAAAAGAAGAATAAGAAGAAGAAGAAGGAGGAGGAGGAGGAGGAGGAGGAGGAGGAGAAGAAGAAGAAGAAGAAGAAGAAGCTACTGCTATTTCTAGTGGTGATGGTGGTGGTGACGGCTGCGGTGGAGGTGGAGGTCGTGGTGGTGGAGGTGGTGGTAGCGGTAGTCATGATGATGATCCTTCACTAAGAAAAATTTATTTCTTGTGATTTAATCAAAGCGTAAAGATGCCTGCGGCACAAATGAAGCAAGGAGAGAGAAAGCGAGATTTAAAAAATTTTGATTCACTACTGTTGATCTAACAATCACTTTGAGCAAGAACTTTCAGAGAATATATTTTATGCTGCCGCCTACATCTCACAGGAATTCTTCTTAGTCCATCGCTTATAAAAAGCTGACATCTTCATCATAAATTTAACATAAAACAATCTGTTGCAGGATGTTTTTTTTTTTTCATTCATTAAAATAGAATTTGAATAAAGCAATGCAAATGCTAACAAAGCTCCCTTCACCTACCCAATCAGTTTCCATCTTTACATGCTGGTGATACATATATTTACATGTTAGTAGACTGCTCAGCGTTAGGGCAACGACCAAGTGTCTTTCTAAATTGAAATAATCTAAATTAGCGTTTCTCAACCATTTCATTACGTCTGGACCCCTTTGATTTCTATTTTATTCAGATGGACCCTCCTAGCCATTCTCTTTTACTCTTTTACTTGTTTTAGTCGTTTGACTGTATCTGTGTTTGTCCCCCCAACATCGCTTGACAACCGATGCTGGTGTGCTTACGTCCCCGTAACTTAACGGTTCGGCAAAGAGACCGATAGAATAA
>NC_043005.1:5894738-5917238 GCF_006345805.1 Octopus sinensis | reverse complement strand
CGATCTTATGGTCGTGGGTTCGATACCCATCAACGCGTTGTGTCCTTGAGCAATACATTTTATGTCACGTAGTGCCAATCCATTCAGCTGGCAAAAAGTATTTGTACCTGTAATTCAAAAGGCCAGCCTTTTCACCTTCGATGTTACGCTGAATGTCCCTGAGAACTACGTTAAGGGGACGCGTGTTTGTGGAGTGCTTAGTCACTTGCACATTAATTTCACGAACAGGCTGAACTGTTGATCGAATTAACTGGAACCCTCGACGGAGATCCAGTTTTTTTTTTTACTGTATAGATCTCAGTGTGCTGCAGTGCCCGAAGAAGGGGCTATAAGTCTATTAAGGTGGCCCTGGATGGTAGTCATGTAAGCAGAACCCTAGAGACAATGAAATTTCGACTTTGCGCACAGATATACTGAGTGTAGGTAGGAACAGAATTAACTTATTCTGGAAATCGTTATGAAACAAGAATCGCTTTTATTCAAATGATTCCGTGTGTAGTAGTAGTGATAGTAGTAGTGGTGGTAGTAGTAGTAGTAGTAGTAGTAGTAGTAGTAGTAGTAGTAGTAGTAGTAGTAGTAGTAGTAGTAGTAGTGGTGGTAGTAGTAGTAGTATACACACATGGAGTGGGGGATAAAAATGTGAATGTGTACATTTATTCTTAACACGCTCCTGTAATATTAATGTGAAAACAGATGGCGCCAAGCTCCAGATGATGTCAGCAGACGATCAGACGCAGTGGTTCGGAGTGACATTGCCTCTTCAGTGGTGGAACTCGCTACACTGGAAATGTTGTTCTTATATATAGAAAACCGCAAACAATATATCTGCTGATGTGCACTGAGGTTTATCAGGCTTGAAATGATTTAATTTACGTACACGACGCAAGATGAGCCAATATAATAATGTGTACATTCATTATTAACACGCCACTGTACAATAAAACGTAAAAGGTATTCGCTGCGACATTTTGTCTCAGAGAAAAAGTCTTCTCCGCATAGATTTTAAGTGTAATAACAACAAATCGAGGTCGAAGTGACGTCAGCAGACTTTCAGACCTGGTGTTTCGGTGTAACTTCACTTCTTAGTTGTGCGTTGACGTCACTCGGAGATCACCTCTGTATTTTTGACACAAAATCTATAAAGAGAAAATGTTTTTCTCAGAGACAAAATCTCGTGGTGTATAAACATATACATATATATAACCACTAGCAGTATCGCCCGGCGTTGCTCGGGTTTGTTTCAACCCTTTAGAATTGGAATTTTTGAAAAGTAAAACTTTTGCATTGTGTAGCTTGTTATTCTCTTTAAGTGAACATTTTTCTGGTTGAAATACACCGAAAAATGGCGACACAGCAGTCAAAAAATCGTAAAAAAATAGGGATTTTCATAGAAAAAAAGCACCTTTTTGATGTAAATAATTTTTGGTGTTAACATAGTCCGATTTGAATTTTTTCTTCTACGGAATGAAGAGCAAGCTTTCTTCTATCATACTCTCAATTTTGGTCAACTTAGGCCGCAGGGTCTCGGAAGAGATAGTGTTAGTTGAAGGCTACCAAACCTGCCATACACAGACAACTTCAGCTTTATATAGAGAGAGATTTGTGTATCGCAAATACATCGTGAAAAGGCAAATTAACTGCGGTGTTCGTCCAGAGATAATATTTCTTATGGAACGTAATGTGTTTAGAAACAGAAAACTGTATCATTAGCAGACAAAAACCGTCCAGAAACGGCGCTGAGAATACTAGATGTGCATTTCTGCCTCGTGGGTTTTGTCAGTAGCATGTACCTAATGCCAACCGCATGCTAAATTTTAATCAGGTGGGCGACTAATCGCAACACCAGGGCTTTTTCAATCGCCCATTTCCTATATCAGTAGCAACGGATGTTGTTTTAGCACGCGGTTGGCAGTAAATAAATGCTAACGACAAAGTCCAGCGAGACAGAAATGCACATCCAGTATTCTCAACGCTGCTATTGGACGATTTTCGTCAGCTACTGATGTATATTTATGCTTATAAACACAGTACGTCCATAAGAGATGTTTGTTTCGGACAAATGCCACAGTTAACTTGCCTTTTCGCAATGCATTTGCATTAAGTATGATATACAGTTGGCTATTTTAATCTAATATTATGTTGCGTATAATAAACTTATATACATACATACATACATATATATATATATATATATATATATATATATATATATATATATATATATGTATATATACATACATCCATACTTATACATATACACACATACATACATTCATACGTACGTACATACATACATACATAATCCAGTCTTAACTGTCTTAAATAATAAAAAATATTAGATAATATACTCCAAGATACACAGATACTCACTTACTGAAAAGTCGAGGTGGTCATATCTGGAATTCCTATGATGGTACACCTGTTTAATTGGGGCTGGTACGGAGCTAAACAACAACAACCATAACTAGATTGTTAATTAAACATATATATATATATATAATATATATATATATATTATATATATATATATATATATATATAATATATATATTATATATATATATATATATATATATATTATTTGTATTTATCATTTTTATCTCACACGAGTTTTTTACTCTAACTTAAAATTACCATCAGGTCGATGTTGAAGGCGAGCAATTTGGAAATGTTCAGGATTTTTTATATAATACCGGATTTTGACTTAGTATGTCCTCTTTTGTACGAATGTAAATAAAATAGGATCCTTTCTGTTCGGCTGTCACTTTTCAATTTCTGTTCCAATTGATTTTATATTCGGTGTAATGATGTAGTTTAGTATATTAATCATTTCATGTAATTCATTTGCACCATAAATCAATAAATAAAGAGTTATTAACATTTAAAGTTTGAAAATTTGGGGTAATTTTAACCAATCATAAGTCACAGACACATCCATGCCTGTTTCCAAACATGATAACTCTTTTGTCTGCGAGAAAACACATGTGTTGACAAATATATTCTACGCAAAACTACATGCGTTGACGCTGTGTTCTACTGCTTGTGGCCATGTTTGGAAATTTTATGTTGTACGTTGTTGTTTTTCCTATGTGTTTTTTTTTCTATGGCAGCCAGCTCGTGTAACTTTGCATATTTGATAGAGACACTTAAAACAGAGTAGGACGTGGTTCCTTACTTGCAGGAGAAGAATGTTATCCCCAAAAGAAAATTATGCGACACCCTTGTATGGCTGACTCATATCTCTGTGGCACAGGAGATATGAAAATTGTAATTTGTTTGAGAAACTACTCGAATAAAACGTAATGCAATTTATGTACGTATGTATGTAGGTTTGTATGTTTAATGGTGTTGGTATAAAGTCTCCCTTGATTTTACTGTGGAATCTTGCACACCAATACATATGTTGTGGAAATAATACAGGAGACAAACTTTAAAAATAACAGCAAGACTTTATTCCTCCATTAAATAAATGGACAAAATAAACACACCATGAATTCTGGTAGTTGTATAGTTTATCCATCTTTTGGATAATTCAGTTCTGGCCGTCGTTGGTTACATGTGATCCGTTATATTAATTCTGTTCTGAGGAATAACGGCAGGAAAATAGCATGACTCGCCTTCCTGAAAATCGCTCACCTCTCTGCTCATAGATGCTTTGTTAGACCTATATATAGACAGAGGGTAGACTCCAGGGTAGATTCAGATCAGTTGTTTGAGAATAATGCGCAACGTGATTGGATCCTCGATTCATTTCCCGCGCAATACTCGACCAATCAAAGCACAGGACTCAACCAATGTGCCAGACTCACATGATAGGTAAGACGACCAATCATTTCTGATTAACGTCCCGAGCCTATAAAAGGCTGATCGTCTTTAATATGCCATTATAGAAATTGGTTTCGCTACATGTGTATTTATATAGGTGTATGTATGTATGTATGTATAGATGGATGTGTGCATACATGTATATGTGTGTGTATGCCTGTATGTAGGTATGCATACATGTGTGCATGGATGTATGCATGTATGTGTAGATGTATGTATGCAGGTATGTATTCATGAACGTCTGTGTGGATGTATATATACTTGCACATATTATACATGTAGGTATATACTTATATATGCTTGTATGTAAGTGTGCATGCATGTATGTGTACGCATACATTATGTATGCATCGATCGATCTGTCTATCTATCTATCTATCTATCTATCTATCTATCTATCTATCTATCTATCTATCTATCTATCTATATGTCTATCTGTCTGTCTGTCTATCTATCTATCTATCTATCTATCTATCTATCTATCTATCTATCTATCTATCTATATGTCTATCTATCTGTCTATCTATCTATATCTATCTATCTATCTATCTATCTATCTATCTATCTGTCTGTCTATCTGTCTATCTATCTATCTATCTGTCTATCTATCTATCTGTCTATCTATCTATCTATCTATCTATCTATCTGTCTATCTGTCTATCTATCTATCTATCTATCTGTCTATCTATCTATCTATCTATCTATCTGTCTGTCTATCTATCTATCTATCTATCTATCTATCTATCTATCTATCTATCTATCTATCTATCTATTTATCTATCTATCTATCTATCTATCTATCTATCTATCTATCTATCTATCTATCTATCTATCTATCTATCTATCTATCTTTCTATTTATCTTTCTGTCTGTCTATCTGTCTATTATTTGTCTATCAATCTATATATATATCAATGTGTCTATCTGACTGACTGACTGACTGACTAACTAAATAGATAGATAAATAAGTAAATAAATAAATACACAACAATAACTCTCTTTCTGCCTCTGACTTCTCAGACCGATATTTAAGATCTCCCAAAAGTTGTCCTAATATCAACATCGTCGTGCAGCAAATACCAGCAGATGTAATGGCGACACAAAACGAAGCGAGTCGATGACAACCACAAAGAAGCTGTGGAATGTTAGTCACTGGTTGAAACCCAATTTAATTAAATCAAGAAAATGCTACACAAACATCACAACTGACTGTTTAAGAATGCATATTTCCCAACTGTAAAGTCTGCGACATATTGCAATAATTTATTTACACAACAAAATTCTCTAGTGAATTAATAATTAATATAGCTCTTTCTCTCTCTCTCTCTGTCTCTCTCTCTCTTTCTTTATCCCTGGTTTTCTCTCTTCTACTTTCGGTGTGCTCTCCTCCCTCTCATTTTCTCACCCTGTCTTTCCCCCTCCCTCCGTCCCTGCCCTCTCTGTCTTTTATGCTGTCTCTTTGTCTTTCTCTTTCTCTCTATCTCTTTCTCCCTGTCTCTCCCCTCTCTCCGTCGCTGTCATCTCCATCTTTCATGCTGTCTCTCTGTCTCTCCCCTCTCTCCATCTTTCATGCTGTCTCTCTGTCTCTTTCTTTCTCCCTGTCTCTCCCCCTCTCTCCATCTTTCATGCTGTCTCTCTGTCTCTTTCTTTCTCCCTGTCTCTCGCCCTCTCTCCATCTTTCATGCTGTCTCTCTGTCTCTTTCTTTCTCCCTGTCTCTCGCCCTCTCTCCATATTTCATGCTGTCTCTCTGTCTCTCCCCTCTCTCCATCTTTCATGTTGTCTCTCTGTCTCTTTCTTTCTCCCTGTCTCTCCCCCTCTCTCCATCTTTCATGCTGTCTCTCTGTCTCTTTCTTTCTCCCTGTATCTCCCCTTCCCTCCGCCGCTGTCCTCTCCACCACTCTCATTTTGTCTCTCTGTCTTTCTCTCTTCCTCTCATTCTCTCCCTGCTTCTCTCCCTTCCTCTAACACTGTCCCCTTTTCTTTCTCATCCTTCTCCCTGATTTCCCCGCTCCCTCCCTCCCTCTCTGTTAGTCATTGATTTCTTTACATTACCACAAAATCCAACTTTTTAGGGATTAACTCGATTGCCACATATTGATTTCCTAAGTAGGCACTAAGCCTCAGAGGTATAAAGTTGAGTGTGGAGTACAACGTTGTGGCATTAATGTCTTTCTTATAAACATTGTCCAGCGAAATACATGAAACAAGAAAAAACTAGTATCGAAACCGGTTTTCTGGATCCACTTGACAGAGGCTTTATTATTTCTATAAGAACGGTAGTGAACTGTTACTTGTTTCATACGTAGCGGAGGATAATTAACAGGTGAGATTGCCCGTGGCCATATTTGTAATTACCAACTAGATACCTTAGACTACCAAATCAGTTCTCAATTCTTTTGTTATCATATTTCTATTCAAATTCATTGGCTTGGCTTCACTTAACTGTGAAAATAATGAAGAATTTAATAAAATAACTTTGTCATTATTAAACGGGTGCTTGGAACATGAATTAACATGAAATTTAGATGAAAGGTTTTATTTTAGATCACTTCAACATAGGAATCTTGTATTACAGGACCAGGGTCGGTTTCAGGTAGGTTGGTACCAAAAAGGTTAAATCACACTCTACCATTGTAGCTGATTCAAAATGGAATAACTGAATTCCCGAGTAAGCGTCACGGTTTAGCCATAATCATTTCACGTGATCGGCCTATTAACTGAACAATCAGTATAGAGCTGTCACGTGATTGGACCGTCCAGAGCTTTCTCTTGGTACATGATATAAAGTCACTTTTAGCGCTAATTTTTTTTTGCCGAATGTCGAAGGCGGCTGAATGAAACGCTCCTCCACTCTTGCCAGACATATTTACGCAGCTCGTTGAGACCGGCCGACTCATTCACCAGTAGGAACAGATTCAGCATGCTAACAATTGTTTTGACAGCTTCATATTCAGCCGAACACATAGAAGCCATAGATTGGCCGTCATGGACTTAGCATCATATTTCTCCAATCGTGACAACGTAATCACGGAGCTATACTAACCGACTATTTTGTCATAATTGCAGAGTTTATCTCTTCCCATCTGTATAAATTGTTTGTATTCATTATTCAAAGACCAACGAAGTTTATTTTTCACGGTGTGTTGTGCATCATTTTTACATGCAGCCAATAAACCAACAGTACCGACTTTCGTGATATCATCATTGGATGATGTAATCTGGGATTTAATGAATTTTAAAATGGCTTGATGGTCATGGCTGGGACGCCTTTGGACATTGATCTGCTTAATTCTTGACTGTTTCCACCGTTCCTGTTACAAACACTACTAGCCTTCAACAAAAGGAGAAATTAAAACGGGGTTTATCTTAACAGGTTTCCTTTCCCACTCCACCCCTCTTCTCTCTCTCTCTCTCTCTCTCTCTCTCTCTCTCTCTCTCTCTCTCTCTCTCTCTCTCTCTCTAGGTTCACAACTATTATTAATCTCCCCCCCCCCACACACACACACATACACAATATAATTCAGTGCCACTGCTTTTACTCTATTTTTACACTTTGGTAGACTGTAGGTATTCGTACGAAATACAATCCAACTGCGTTGCTTTATAGCATTCTTTTGAATTATAAACACAAAATGAAAGCGGAAATATTGCCGCTCTTCGGCAATGTCCTGCTTTTGAATTTGTTTCTTTTTATTTTTTCGTGTTTTCTTTTTTTTTAAATTCCTTTCAATTCCACGTTTTAAATAACGGAGATTATAATTCTACCAAAAAGAAAAAACGCTTTTTGAACTTCTATTTTCTATTCGCCCACCCAATTTTTGTAGAGGGTGGGGTGGGGCAGATTTCATGTTTAAAAATACGGTGACTACGATTCTGAAGGAATGTTTTTTTTTATTTTTTTATTTCGTGTTTTTTCTTTTTTCTTTTAATGCCGATTGCTTACGAGAAATTCTGAAGGATTGGAAGCAGTTTTTCATGCACTGATAAGGTTCGTGGAAATTGGAGCTTATTGCAGGAACAGACTGTGTCCATTCGATGTCCATAGTAATCTTCGTTGTTGTTTAGTTCCAGGGCATCTCTGATCGGGGAGACTTAGGATCAAAAGCATTACAACCGTTACCATCTTGTCTTTTTTTATGAGCTACCGAGGTTTACGTCATCGAATGTGTTCTTCCCCAATTTAAAACGACAGGGCATGATTCTGAGGGAGATTTAGAAATTATTTCTAGCAAGTCAAACAACCACTTAGGAGCATCTCCTCTTCTTCCTTAAGACAGTCGCGCTTTTATGGCCGGGATGCTTAACAAAGGTAACCTACTTCTCTCAGAGTTATAATGCAATCGAAAAAGGCTCAAATGCCACACAATTTCATTTTTTTTATCTCTTATGTAATGGGTAGGTCATAAACCATGTTTTAAAGTCATCGGAACATTATTGTAGACTCAATATGATAATTCACATTTCCTTCAATAATCCTGTCTTCGTTCATTAACATACGGCCCCTAACCCCAATTTTCCATATAAGTCACTCATGTACAAGAATACCTCGTCTAATTAACGAAAATGTTCAATCATTAGGGAAAAGCTAATTCACATAGAAATAATCTGACAAACGACAGCTACATTCTCGTTTGATGAGATTTGGCGTAACTTTTTAAACGAATTAAATATGGGCGCAGGCATGGGGTAAGAAATTTGCTTCTCAACCACATGGTTATAGGTTCAATCCACTGCATGGCACATTGGGCAAATGTCATCTAATGTAGCTTTGGGTTGACCAAAGCCTTGTGAGAGGATTTGGTAGATGGAAACTAAAAGAAGCTCATCGTACGCATGCGTGTGTATGTGTTTGTATCTATGTCTGTTCCCCACCACTGCCTGACAATCGGTGTTGATGTGTTTACGTCCCCATAACTTAGCGGTTCAGCAACAGAAATCGATAGAATAAGGATCTGAACTTTACTAAAAACAATGTACCGGGGTCGATTCATTTGACTAAATCTTCAAAGCGGTGCCCCAGTTTGTGTGCGTATGTGTGTGTGTGTGTGTGTGTGTATGTGTGTGTGTGTGCGTGTGTGTGCGTGTGTGCGCGTACGTATGTGTGTGTCAGTAACTGAAGCAAGAAAAAGATTAAAGATTAAAAAAACACCGAATAAGCAACAATTCAGATGTAACCAACGATTTATTTTGCATCTTAAATATTAAATAAATATTTTTTTTTCTACTATAGGCACAAGGCCTGAAATTTTAGGGGAAGGGGTAAGTCGATCGCATCGACCCCAGTACGCAACTGGTACTTGATTTATCGACCTCGAAAGGATGAAAGGCAAAGTCGACCTCGACGGAATTTGAACCCAGAGCGTAAATAAATAATTTATAAATACGATTTAATATATCTCATAGATTAAATAGATGGTTGTTTCAGATTTAAGTACATGGGCAGCAATTGTGAGGGGAGGGGTTCCATCGATTACATCGACCTCAAAACCTGGCTGGAATTTTATCAGCTTCAAACGATAAAATGCAAAGTTAATCTCGGAATGTTTAAGAGCCGGAATCAATACTGGAAAGCACCAGTGTAGCTAGTTGGGGTAATATGTGTTTTTTTATAGGGTCCGGGGGTAGCCAACAGAAGGGCCGCCCCGGGCGGCACACACTGTAGCTGCGCTAGTGTTGGAAAATATTTTATCTGAAACTTTACCCTAAAATCATTTATAAAAATCGTGAACAATCTAATAGGCGAGAAACATTGGCCCAAAAAATTGCGAGAAACATCAGTCAAATCTCACTTTGCACATCCTGCTGTCTTAGAAAGAATAAGAAAGAACACACTTGATAATGTAGTTGTGGATATTATTCAAAGACGGGATTGTCACGAATGGAATGACATTTTTGATCAAAAGTCTACTTGATTACCAGTATAATGTTGAATATGTTCAAGGTGGAGTAAGAAAAAGTAATCCGAAAGCCTTCTTTTAAATAATTGCGTGCGTGTGTATGTGTGTGATATACGAATAACAGCTCGTTTAATGATTTCCTCCTTAACCACCTCACGTTTTAATATTAAGAAAAAATACTTGCTATCGAATGGCACCAGTTTTGTTTTTGTTTATTCGCCAGTCGATGTTGTTTTACTGCTTGTATTTGGTTCATTTGAAGGACAAGGATTTTTTCCTTTTCCTTTATAAATCTATTAATAGTTCCTCGCTTCCACGGCAAACTTTTCTTAATCTTTGTAAATCACAAAAGCAGACGTGAGATCTTTTAAAATCTGCTGCAAGTTTTCTTCTTTACGGAAATTTGAATATTGGGACTCAAAAATACAAATCATTATTTGAAGTGTGAAAAGGCTTCCTCTCGTTTCGTCTAGCCATTTAAAAGTGACGGAATAAACAAATTTTATTTGATCTTCTTCGCCTTCTTTCATAATGTCCGACCCTTTCAGTGAGATTTTCTTTATTTATGAGCTTTTGATCGTGTGACTAAAACAGATTAATTTGTTTCTACAAACATCAAGGTGCAGATTCTGTTTCATTTCAAACAATCCCTACAAGTTCTTCAAATCCTTCGATATTGTCTGTAAACTCAAGAGTCAAATTCAGAATTTGTTCCAAAAACATCTTTCATATTTTTGTTACTAATTTTGTTCCAGACTCCTTTCAGCATCTTTTATTTTATTTTATTTTTACGGCACCTAAAGCATTGAATGATTTCCAAAACGCTTTCAGTGTGAAGCCATTTTCTTTATCAATAACATTTATTAACTGATCGAATGTGTGCCGAAGATATTACAATGCGTCAAATATCGCAATAACGCCTTGATACGTTATTTGCAAAAGCGACGTATTTGGCGACATAAACATCAATCTTACATCTGAAAGGTGGTGTTAGAGATTGTGAATGACAAGGTACGGTATCAATGATCAATAGCATACGAAATCGCTATCTGTGTATCACATTGGGTGTAAATTCACAGTTAGAAGGCATAATCTGCGGAATGGTCTGAGATAAAAATCTTGTAGAGATTCGAATCCCAACCGAGAAATAATCAGTTGGCGATCATGAGAGTATGCCACTGTGGTTTCATATGATTGATCTCTAAATCGATCAATCAGCGTGAAGCTGCAGTGTTATATCGCTCATCGAAGATTCTAAACTTCGCGGACTTTTACTCTAGTTAACCCATTAAGTCCCAGAGGACTTAAATTTCCGAATATTTTAAATGTTTACAGATGATTGAAAATAGGTTAAAATGAATAAAAAATAATTATTAAGACTCTTTTACTTCAAGTAGAAATGGAAATACTCCGTGTCCTATAAATAGGACACTGAGACAATGTGATATAGGTTATTTAATGTTCTTATTTAGTGTCCTATTTATAGGACAGTGGGACTTAATGGGTTTTAAACAGTTTGGCGCCGAACTCTTAGCAGACTGCAGTTTGCTTTCAACCAAGGTAATTCACAACCATATCTGCGCTAAGTGTAGGAAGAGATTGTGCGAGAGAGCACAGCTGGCCACTAAACAAGGCACAGCCTGCTTCACTTCCCCAAGATTTAACAATGCAAGGCGTTTATTGTAACACTGTGTGTGTGTTTATTGTAAACGTGTGTGTCCGCGTTTATATGTGTGTGTGTATGTCCCCGCATGTATGTGTGAGTATGTGTGCGTGTGAGAGAGAGTATGTGTGTGTGTGAGAGAGAGTGTGTGTGTATGAGAGTATGTGTGCATTGCGTGTTTGTGTGTGTGCGCGAGCATGTGTCCGCATGTATGTATATGTGTGTGTGTGTGTGTGTTCACCACCTCCGCTTGACAACCGGTGATGATATGTTTACGTTCCCATGATTAGCGGTTCGTCAAAGGTGACTGATAGAATAAGTATCAAACTTTAAAATTAAGGTCTGGGATCGATCGTTCGACTAAACCCGTCAAGGCGGTGCCCCAGTATGACCGCAGTCTAATAACTGAAGCAAGAAAAAGATAAAAGATTGAATATTTAACACAAGTCTCTGAAGAGATTTTATTTCAAGAAAAATTCCACTGCCTCATACCTTCCAACGGTGTACATAAGATGTTGAGTATAATACACAGAAGGCAATTTTAATTTAATACTGTTTCAATTGAGTTTACATAAAATGGAAAAGTTTTGCCTTCAAAACGATTCATTTTTAAATTTCAAATACAAAACACTACAAAAGAGACACTTCGGTGAAGGGGGAACCGAAACATACCTAATTGCTTTCTTCCATATGAATGGACGTGTAGCTTTTACGAGACCCTTTTATCTTTGACACACAATACATACATAACTTTCAATCTCCAGCAACATTACCACCAAACAATAACGTGACTGATCTTTAGCAATTCTAAATGTGACATCGATCATTTTCCTTTTGCAATGTGGCTTCTTAGGTTCTGAGTTCAAATTCCGCCGAGGTCGACTTTACCTTTCATTCTTTCGAGGTCGATGAATTAAGTACCAGTTGCGTACTAGAGTCGATCCAATCGACTGGAACCCTCTCCAAAACTTTCGGGCCTTGTGCCTAGAGTAGAAAAGAATGTGGCTTCTTGTTCCCAAAATGAGTGCGTTTCGCCTACAAGAACAATTTGACAATGTGTGCAACCATATTTTTTAAATTTCTTTTGAGTGGTTTCGGAAGAAATTTGTTACTTCAGTATCTTCATTCGCAACTTCTTGCGATTGGCAACCATCATTTCTTTAGGGCGTACTTTGGCTTCGGGTACTTTTTTTATTGTTGTTATCTTTCAGTCGTATTTGTCCCTTGTTCCTTAACAAACTCTCCAACATGCACTCAGATGTTGGTGTTAAACTTATCCTCATTCCCTGTTATTTCCGCCTGCGACAGAATGCGCACCAACATGAGATAGTTGCCTCCATGATATGAACCTATGTTGTTGGACGTACCTCATATTGGTTTCGTCAGCCATATTTTTCCTTGAAGGCTGGCTTAAGGCATGTTGGAAGAGGGTATTAATTTCTCATTTTTGGACTTTTCCTTCTCCTTGACTGGTTGCTTTCACCGCAGTTAAGGAGTTCAGTCTACCCTCACAGAAATTTATTTAACCTACAGATGGAATCCCAACAGATGCAACTGTTCCGGATCCGAACGGATCTGAGAGTAATGGTAATTAAGAGGTGACTTTACGCGCCCCACAACTGCAGAACTGGCGCCTCACCGCTGGACGCAGAGTAATGTCACATTGGTGGGGGTAAAACGTGGACATACTAAAGCAGAAGTCTGTACAGATTTTTATACTTTCATGAGTAGGCTGTTTCGTTGATAGGAACACCCGGGACCCTTGTCGTCGTAACCGACGCGAATAGCAGTCATGTCACACCCACGACAATAAGATTACTTCCAAGGATGAGAGAATTTTTATGCCCTTTCAAAGACAGACAGACAGGCAGACAGATAGATAGACAAGTGGACAGACAGACAGATAGATAGATAGATAGATGGATGGATGGATGGATGGATAGATAGATAGATAGATAGATAGATAGATAGATAGATAGATAGATAGATAGATAGATAGATAGATAGATAGATAGATAGATAGATAGATTTCTTTATTAGGCACACAGGGCTACACACAGACGGGACAAATTACAAGGTAGAGCTTTTCTTATTGGGGATAAAATAAAGGGGGTTTGTTTTCGATCAAAAGGGATCGTGAAAGGAAAGAAAGAGGAAAGCAAAAAAAAAAAAGGAAAAAGGGGGGGGGTAAAAATAAAAGGAAAAAGAAAAAATAGATAGATAGATATGTGTGACATGTATGTATGTTTGCATGCATGTATATTAATGAAGGGGAGAGATTGTGTGTGAAGATATAAATTATATAAACTGAAAAAAAAAACATGAAAAAAATTTTGATCGCAGAAAGAAACCGATGTTTTGAATTGAAAGTTGTTCGCACACACGTATACACACACACACACATCTGTACATAGAGATACGCGCGCATGCACACCTACGCACATACATACATATACACGAGCACGCACATAACATGTACACATAGATATACACCCACAGGCACACACACATACACACACACACACGCACACATACATACACACACGCATTCACTCACTCAAGCTCATATCTTCCTATCTCCTTTCACTTATCTGTCTCTCACTCTCTCTATCTCTCTCTCTCTGTATTCCCTTCACTTTCTGTTTCTCCCCTTTCTGTCTCTCTCTCCCTCTACCTCTACCTTTCCCCTCTCACTGTCTTTTTATCCCTCTCTTCCCTTCACCTCCATTCTCTCTCTCTCTCACTCATCCCTTTACTTCCTCTCACTTCCCTCTATCTCTCCCTCTTTTTCTTTTGTCTGTTACCTTTATCCTGTATATAAACAGCATTTCTCCCCCTCTTTCTCCCTCTCCCTCTCTCGGCACTCTTCTCTCTCTCTCTCCCTCTCTCGGCACTCTTCTCTCTCTCTCTCCCTCTCTCTCTCCCTCTCTCTCTCCCTCTCTCTCTCCCTCTCCCTCTCTCGGCACTCTTCTCTCTCTCTCTCCCTCTCCCTCTCTCGGCACTCTTCTCTCTCTCTCTCCCTCTCCCTCTCTCGGCACTCTTCTCTCTCTCTCTCTCCCTCTCCCTCTCTCGGCACTCTTCTCTCTCTCTCTCCCTCTCCCTCTCTCGGCACTCTTCTCTCTCTCTCTCTCTCTCTCTCTCTCCTCTCTCTCTCAATATCTCTATTTCCACCGCTTTCTTCCTCTGTCCCTCTGAAAAAAAGAAGTCATCTCCAATAACAAACAAATGTTAGAAAAAAACATCCTTTTCAAAAAAAAGTATTTTCTTTTCTACCAGTAGCAACCCGCCAACAAACACCTCTCTCCTACACACCTCTCTCCTCGTGCCTCAAAGACACCTTTGGTCTTCTGTTTCTAAGAATGGAGAGAATTAGTAAACAAGTCTTAGGGCAAAAATATTCAGCTCTAGCAAGATCGAAAACAGTGGATAAAACGTAGATGAGATCCAATCCCAGTCTCATACCGGAGGATTAGCAAACCGCCTGCCTCCATCCACACTTAGTTTCCTGATTAAACTTAGTTTTCTGTACAAGATCAATAACCGGGTTTGGGTTTTATAATTTCTCCTTTTTTTAACTTAGTTTTTGATTCTTTTTGTGTGTCTTTTATGTCAGGAATGTTCCATAAAACGGCTTACGCTAAAAACACTTTTGGATCGTGTCAATGAGAAATTCTTTCTCTCTCTCTCTCTCTCTCTCTCTCTCTCTCTCTCCATTTATCTATCTATCTATCTATCTAACTACCTATCTTTCATTTTCTCTACCTTTTCTCTATATGTATCTTCCTATCTGTATGTTTCTCTCTCTCCTTTCTCTCTCTCTCTCTCTTTCTCTATCTATCTATTATTTCTCTACCTCTTCTCTCTTTCCTTTTCTCTCTATATATCTTTCTATGTCTGTATGTTTTTCTCTCTCCTTTCTATCTATCTATCTGTCTGTCTGTATGTCTGTCCGTCTATCTGTCTGCCTGCCTGTGTGCTTGAGAACCCAGCAGCAGCAGGAGGCGCAATGGCCCAATGGTTAGGGCAGCGGACTTGCGGTCGGAGGAGCGCGGTTTCGATTCCGAGACCGAGCGTTGTGTGTTTATTGAGCGAAAATACCTAATGCTCAACGAGGCTCCGGCAGGGGGTGGTGGTGACCCCTGCTGTACTCTTTCGCCCCAACTTTCTCTCACTCTTTCTTCCTGTTTCTTGTCCCCGACTTCCTACGCAACCGCTGAGCCTGGATGCGCATTCATCCATCCATTGATGCTCTCCGTGTCGGGGGTTGACCTGCTATCTCTTCTTCTGCGGGTCTTACGAATAGCAAAGGTCCACGTTTCGGACTTCTCCCATCTTGCGAGCTCTGGAACGAAGACCGTTCGCTCAACAGCAACAGCAGCAGCATTAATAACAACAGTAAGACCAACACTAACCAAAAGTTACAAAAACAGCAACAACAAGAAAAACAACAACAGCAACACCATTCCTCCTCCCCGCCACCTCATGGTATATTTGAAGATGGTGTTTGTCAAATTTTGTGCTGGTTCTTTAGTTTTCTTCAATAAATTGACTGCAAAAGTGGAATGGGTGCAGATATGGCCGTAGTAGTTTAGAAGTGCGTCTGGCAACCACAAGGTCCTAGGTTCCATCCCACTGCAAGGCATCTTCGGCAAATGTAATTTTTTATCGGTTCCTTTGTGAGGTTAAACTGTGTAAATGGAAACTATGTGGAATCTCATCGGGTGGATTGTACTCGGAATTCAAAAAGGTAACAGTCTTGTCACTTACTGTGTGACTCAGATGCTGCATGAGAATTACGCTAAGGGAACACATGTCTGTGAAATACTCGGCCACTTACATGTTAATTCAGGAGCAGGTAATTCAGTTAATCGAATAACTGAATCCTCATCGACGAACGACGGAGATCCACTGGAAAACAAATTCTAGAATGCAATTAATTTTATAATGTTAGTTTCAAATAGGGGCGGCGAGTTGGCAGAATCGTTAGCACGCCGGGCGAAATGCTTTGCGGTATTTCGTCTGCCGCTACATTCTGAGTTCAAATTCCGCCGAGGTTTGCTTTGCCTTTCATCCTTTCGGGGTCGATTAAATAAGTACCAGTTACGCACTGGGGGTCGATATAATCGACTTGATCCGTTTGTCTGTCCTTGTTTGTCTCCTCTGTGTTTAACCCCTTGTGGGTAGTAAAGAAATAGGTATTTCGCGACTACGTTCTGGGTTCAAATTCCACCAAGGTTGACTTTTCCTTTCATCCTTTCGGGGTCGATAAATTGAGTACCAGTTGCGTACTGGGGTCGATCTAATTGACTGGTCCCCGCCCCCAAAACATTTCGGGCTTTGTGCCTAGAGTAGAAAAAGAATATCTCTCTTTATCTATCTATGTATGTATATATATATATATATATTATATATATATATAATATATATATATATATATATATATATATATATATATATATAAAGTTAATCCAAACAAGAAAGCACAAAAAAACACAACAACGCGAGGACGTGGAACAAATATAGTATTATTGGACGCTCAGGAAAGAAGGAAAGAAAGAGGGTTTAACGTTTCGAGCGGAGCTCTTCGTCGGAAACATAGGAGAAGGAAAGATCCAGAGAAGAGCAGACAGAGGGAAAAAAATCGCCAACGGTACACACGAGGTCACCTATATTATATATATATATATACATACACACACACATGATATTTTATGTATGTATTTATGCAAGTATTGTCTCTTTCTCTGTGTGTGTGTGTGTGCACGCGCGCAGTATGGTCGAATGGTTAAGAAGCTCGCTTCGCAGCCACGAGATTCCAGTTTCGATATTCCTCTGCGTATCATCTTCTTCAACAAAAATGCATTCCTATACAGTTCCTGCCTCCTCAATATACACTCACCAGGTATATATGTCAACCTGAAGCTATCATAGGTAATGACATTTACCCAAGAAGCTACACAGCGAGCTCAGACTTAGGGCTTAACCTTTTGGCTTTACAACACACTTCTTCTCACTGAACTATTCAGCTATAATATTGCGACTACACTAAACTAAAAACAATTGATTTCTACATTTTTTCTGAATTTTAAACTTCAAAACTTAGTATATATATATATATATTTTTTTTAAATAATTCTCTATCGAGCGCACCAATAAGTTCCTATTTTTCTTTTTTATTTTCCTTAATCTGCAATGCGTCATGAAGTCATGCTTAAGAATCACTTGATTCAGTTTATTACAGATTAAGGTCACTGTTTTACTAAAGTATACGACATTGTGTAACTTTTTTTAGTCCTGTTTACAGATGATCAAATTCTACTGTTTGCGGCTGGATCAATAATTTCGTTAGATAGAACTCCATGTACTTTAGCTTTATATATAACAGTATACATTTTAATATTTTATAAAATAAGTTGGGTTTTTTTAAAAATTAATTTTCAGTTATCTCTATTTAATAATCCGTTTTATTATAGGCGAAATTTCGGGGAAATGATTAAATCGATTCCACTGATCAATCGGTTCTTATTTTTTCGACCCCGAAAACATGAAGGGTAAAGTCGACCTCGACAAAATTTGAACTCAGAATAACGATTCTGCCAGTTCATCATTAATAATAGACGATATAAATGTTGTTTGGTTGATATCATGCTTTCCAGTGTGTCGAGGGTGGGGTGGGGGACGGGGGTTCCCTCTCCTCAAATTCGTCATTTGTCTCGGTTTCGTTATCATCAATATCGATTACATTGTCACCTTTAATTTCGTCTTCGTCAACTGAAACATCGTCGCTGTATGATGAAAAGATATTGACACCAGTGATTTCTTGTAGAATTGTAAAAGAATGTAAACATATAGGCGCAGGGGTGGCTGTGTGGTAAGTAGCTTGCTTACCATCCACATGGTTCTGGGTTCAGTCCCACTGCGTGGCATCTTGGGCAAGTGTCTTCTGCTATAGCCCCGGGCCGACCAAAGCCTTGTGAGTGGATTTAGTAGACGGAAACTGAAAGAAGCCTGTCGTATATATGTATATATATATATGTATGTATGCGTGTGTGTGTTTGTGTGTCTGTGTTTGTCCCCCTAGCATTGCTTGACAACCGATGCTGGTGTGTTTACGTCCCTTAGCGGTTCGGCAAAAGAGACAGATAGAATAAGTACTGGGCTTACAAAGAATAAGTCCCGGGGTCGATATGCTCGACTAAAGGCGGTGCTCCAGCATGGCCGCAGTCAAATGACTGAAACAAGTAAAAGAGTAAAAGAGAGAGAGATTAAAAAGGACCACAAGTTTTGTATAGTATAAAGTGTCGCACTTAACATTTGACTTTAAATTTTGGCACCAAACCAGGAATTTTCGATGGAAGGGGGCCATCTCGATTACATCGGCCCCAGTGTTCAACTGGTACTTATTTTATCGACTCCGAAAGGCAAAGTCGACCTGGACGGAATTTGAACTCGGAGCGTCAAGATGGATGAAATGCCGCTAAGCATTGTGCCCGGTGCGCTAACAATTCTGCCAGCACGCCACCTTTGTCGCTCCTGTCATCACCATGAATATACATACATTAGATGTAAATCTACATACCATACACATTATAATTATATAACACGACAAAGAAAAAATAGAAATAACATCAGTTTTTAACTTTCTTAACATATTCCTGAAAAATCCAGCATAATCTAGTTTTATCAGAGAACTTCCAGAAATTGTTCTATGATAGTACCTGTTACACATTCATATCTATGTGTACACGTGTGTAGAATACATCCCCACTTTTGGCACTATTTTGTTAGTGAACAGTACAAACTGTGTGTAAAGTATATAGTGTATCACTACGCTGAATGTTGACGTCCGTGTAACATGAAAAGTAAATAAACACGTAAACAATAACAATGGCTTTCATATTGGTTGTCTATCCCATTAGAACCAAAACTACACATAGCAGTACCAAAACTAAGAAAAGTATCTTTTTAATATTTAGCTTATACTTTATGAAAAGAGGCCTTTTACCTCAACTACCTTATTTGGTTGTAAAAGAAGTAAAGTTCCTCCCCGGGGCATTATAGTCTCATGGGACACCGGTCCGTCGCAAGATTACTCATTTTTGCCAGCTGAGTGGACTGGAGCAACGTGAAGTGTTTTGCTCAAGAGCACAACGCATCGCCCGCTCCAGAGATCGAAACCACGATCTTACGATTATGAGTCCAACACCCTAACCACTAAACCACTCAACTCCACACTCCACCATTTACTATACTTGTATTTGCTTCTTACTTTCTATCATGAAGCTGTTGTGATAGACTCAATCCCGTGAAGTCATTTAATGCCTTGTAAAAAAAGACTTAGATTTTATTACAACATTTTATGCTGATATTTACAAAGAGGCTCGATTTTTAACTTCAATGTTGTCGAGTAACGAGAAAATTCAACAGCTGCCGATGAATAAGCAGAGAAAGATGCGAGATCGTAAATTTCGACAATAAAAGAAAACGATATTTGCCGCAATATTTTTTTTCTTGAGAAATTAAACCGGAAAATGCTTTCGTGCATTTTTCAGCATTAAAAGGTTTGCATGCAATATAAACCCCCCACCCCCAATTCTTCATTAATTTAATTATGATGTTGCTCATGGACTAAGCTGGAAAATTTCACTTCTAATTGGATAATGTGACGGCCTTCTGCCGATAGCGGTGGTTGGTACTAATGCCTTGTAAACAGCTCACGTGACAAAAAGCGTCGAAACATCTGTTTTGGAAGGCAAACAAGAGAAATTTTAAATATTTATTAGAAATTCTTGCAGTTCTTTGGAGGAATTTTTTCTTGAATCATGTCAGATAAGTTCTTTCTACAGTGGCACCAAAATAAATGTCAACCATCATGAAATAGGTGCGATGATCGTTAAGACTAATTCTACTAAAATCATTAGATTTCAGAGTTCTTCGCTTGAGGAAATTACCAAAAATCCCTTTATTAAGAAAATTCCTTAACTGAGAAATTTAAACGTTTCTGCTTGAAACTCCAGCTTGAACTGAGTAATGCCTGATACGTGTGCTCTGATGGTTAGGATATTCGACTTACAATCATAATGTCGAGGATTCAATACCCGAACCGGGTGGCGTGTTACGCGATGTGTTCTTGATTCAGTTTCCTCTTCTAAAAAATAAGCACCAGTCGAGTGTGGGTACATCTCTCTCTCTCCCCCCAGTTATCACAACCTGGATGTACAGCTGGGATAAAATGAAGGGAGCCGAATGGGCGTCTCTGTCTGCTAGCGATTACACAGACACCTTAAAACAATTTGAATATTTACTATTACACTCGCTTCGCGATGAACTTTCGGAATAGCTATCTCTACCTCATGGAGAAGGGAAAGTGTAAGGAATGGAGTGGTTGTTTTCTTCCGTGAAAGAATTTTTGGTCCGAAAAATATAATTCTTAGCATTTTTGCCCCTCAATTCTGTGCTCTTTATGCTTTACACCCGTCTCACGAATCAGATGTAATAGTACAAATTTACAGAAAAGAAAGAAAAGTAACAAAAGCACGGTATACTGTGTTACCAAAAGTAGAATGCAAGTGAAGGAAGTAAAATACAAATTTGTACCCATATTTTTTGTTATGTCTCTTTCTCTGCGGTTCTCGAAGCAACAGAAATATCGTGTTGGAAGGCAGCAGATGTAGAGGGCTGCGAAAGCGTCTGCAAGGTCATTGTTCTAAAATTATTTTCACCGTTTGCTCATGGGAAGGTCATTTTATGTGGCTCGTTCAGAGAATTTCGCTTTGTTGAAGATTGGTATTTGTACATTTTTGAAATTCTTTGTATTAATTCACGCATTTAGAACTATTGCCTAAGTATGTAGAAATGTATCTGGTTAACCCTTGTTAATAATATGTTACTTCAGTGCAGGCTGAGAGCCACACAAACGCAATGACAAACCAAGACTGTGTGAAGATTTGAAGACTTTTCTGCTACAAGAGATATTGAATTCTCGCTTTGATTTCAATCATAAAATTAACATTATCACTGGCAAATATTAAAAGGTTTTTAATGTGATTCCATTATTGTTTTTTAAAACGGTCTCTATACAATTCTACATTCCAAACTGAGTTTCTTTAACATCTAAAAGATGCCAGATATTTCCACCACTGTTATTTTTAATATTGGTTTCAAATTTCGGTACAAGGCCAGCAAGTTCGGGGGACGGGATAAGTCGCTTACATCGACTCCAGTAATCAACTGGTATTTATTTTATCGACCCCGAAACGATGAAAAGCAAAGTTGAACTTAGAACGTAAAAACGGACGAAATGCCGTTACGCATTCTGCCAGCTCGCTGCCTTACTGTTGATTTTAATAATACTATCGTAGTATCTAGATCCAATAAAAAAAAAGTTGTCTGAGAGTAGAAATATATGTTATCTCAACAATGGATGGTTCCTGATTTAAGCACAAGGCTAGAAACTCTTAGGGAAGCGAAGAGAACTCGATGTCATCGACCCCAGTACGTGACTGGTACTTGATTTTATCTGTTCTGGATGTTACTTGTGTAAGTGAACTAAAATTGCTCGAATCAGGAACTGAAACCAGCTTGCTAAATTAAGCCAGGTCACTGGATCAATGAATTAAATAAATCCCAGTTTATTTACATGTCTTACCGACTCCAGTGAAGTAAAAGGCACTGTCCATCTGGGAGTATATAAAACTCAGTGGAGGCGCAATGGCCCAGTGGTTAAGGCAGCGGACTCGCAGTCATAGGATCGCGGTTTCGATTCCCAGACCGGGCGTTGTGAGTGTTTATTGAGCAAAAACACCTAAAGCTCCATGAGGCTCCGGCAGGGGATGGTGGTGATCCCTGCTGTACTCTTTCACCACAACTTTCTCTCACTCTTACTTCCTGTTTCTGTTGTACCTGTATTTCAAAGGGCCGGCCTTGTCACTCTCTGTGTCACGCTGAATATCCCTGAGAACTACGTTAAGGGTACACGTGTCTGTGGAGTGCTCAGCCACTTACACGTTAATTTCACGAGCAGGCTGTTCCGTTGATTCGGATCAACCGGAACCCTCGTCGTCGTAACCGACGGAGTGCTTCCATCCATATATAACTCAGGATACGAGATCGCT
>NC_043005.1:5814738-5892238 GCF_006345805.1 Octopus sinensis | reverse complement strand
GCACCACCATTTAGTCGAGCAAATCGAACCCAGGACTTATTCTTTGGAAGCCTAGTACTTATTCTATCGGTCTCTTTTGCCGAACTGCTAAGTTACGGGGACGTAAACACACCAGTATCGGTTGTCAAGTCATGTTGACAAACATAGACATACAAACATATACACACACATACATATATACATATATATATATATACATATATATATATATATATATATATATATATATATATATATATATATATATAATATATATATACGACGGGCTTCTTTCAGTTTCCATCTACCAAATCCACTCACAAGGCTTTGGTCGGCCCAAGGCTATAGTAGAAGACACTACAGTGAGAATGAACCCAAAATCATGTGGTTGATAAACAAGCTACTTACCACACAGCCAACACATATATACGTATAAATATACGTATATATATATTCATATATACTCATATATGCAAATATGTGCACACACACATATACATGTAGGAACCCCATAAACTCTCTCTCTCTCTCTCTCTCTCTCTCTCTCTCTATATATATATATATATATATATATATATATATATATATATATATATATATATATATAATATATATATACACACGTATAATCAGTGTATGGTCAATGTCCTACGCACACAAGTTACATCAATCGAACAGAGACTCAATCAGTCAATCTGTCGGTCACCTTCCATTCCTGTATAAAAACACACAGATCCCCCCCCCCTTTCTTCTCCACACCCTGTTGCAGCGAGCTGCACTGCATTGTGCGATGCATTAGTCACACTCTCCGATGCATCATTGCTGTCTGCTTTAAGCCTCGGCTACACCGAGCGCTCATGCCTGATTCCTGCTTTTTCATTTGCTTTTAGTGTTTTTAACCAAAGCCCTAAATACCGTTATTGTTGTTGTTGTTGTTGCTTATGCTGCTGCTGCTGATGCTGATGATGATGATGATGATGATGATATTCAGTCCCCCCCCCCCATGTGCTGTATCTAAGCATTACATTGTTATTCAATGTTCTATTTGTTTTTGTTTTTATTTCTTAAGAAGGTAGGGTTTGGTCGGAGGATATTTAGCTGCTATTTCTACCAGGCCGCATGGCCAGGTACGACTCGCAGCAGTAAGTAGTAGAGGCATATAGTGCAGGTGGTAGTGGTGATGGTGGTTGTTGTGTTGGTGGTGGTGGTGATTATGGTTGTGGTGGGGATTGTGATGGTGGTTGTGGTGGCGATGGTAGTGGTGGTGGTGATTATTGGGGTCGATGTGGTGGTGGTGGTGGCGTTGATTATAGTGGTGCTGATGGTGGCGAGAGTGGTGGTGGTGGTGATGGCCAGTGTAATCATGGCGATGGTGATAGCGGTGCATCAGACAATAGAAGTGGGATGGGATGTTAATGGTGGTGGCGATGGCGGTGGTGGGTGGTGTTGGCAGAAGCGTGGGCGGTAGTAGTGGTGATAGTGGTAGCATTGGTTGTGTAATGGTAGCAATGGTTGTTGTTGCTGGTGGTGGTGGTAATTACTGTTGTTGTTGTTGTTGGTGGTGGTGGTGATGGTAGTGATGGTGGTGGTGGTAGTGGTTTTGGTGGTAGTTACTGTTGTTGGTGGTGGGGGTTGCTGTTGTTGGTGGTGGTGGTGGTGGTAGTGGTTGTTGTTGTTATTAGTGGTGCTAGTTGTGGTGGTGGTGGTGGTGGTAGTGATGGTAGTTACTGTTATTGTTGTTGTTGTTGATGGTGGTGGTGGTATTTAACTGTAATAGTACTATTGATGTTAACGGTGATTGCTTGCCGTAGTAACAATGGTGGGTTTTGTTGT
This sequence comes from Octopus sinensis, assembly GCF_006345805.1. Taxonomy (NCBI): domain Eukaryota; kingdom Metazoa; phylum Mollusca; class Cephalopoda; order Octopoda; family Octopodidae; genus Octopus; species Octopus sinensis. Next base: position 5,890,426 of record NC_043005.1, on the reverse strand, counting down.
TGGTGATTAGTCAAGGTCAGCCCCCGTTCTAGCAAACCCAGTGAAGCGTTTAAAGACCAGAACATTGATGAAGTGAATGGCTCAGTTGATGTTAGTACTTTCTACAGGTATCCAGCTGCAGCAGCAATCTGTCGAAGCAGGGACAGAGAAAACAGATGACGACCCCGCCCACGACAACCATTCGAACTAATGACGCTAAAAAAAAAAAGACAACGGCAGCTACCAGATATACTATGAGAGTTATGGAGCAGTTGCGCGGGTGCAGGTGAAATTCGATCACAGCACTTTCAAAACATATTTCCACTATTGATACACATACACATATGCACACACACACACACACACACACATACACACACACACACATACATATATAAACACACTCAGCTATTTCAAATAATATCTGTCCCCCTTCAGTGGTTCTCAACTGGGTTCAAACAACTGGTTATACTTCTAGAATAAACAAATTATTTTAATAATTTATTAAATATAATTCTTTAAGATAATTATAAAAATATAATGGAACTTTTTTTTAATATAAGTTTATTAGGGTCCAGTAAAGTAAAATAGGAATGAAAGGGGTCCATAGGCAAAAATGGTTGAAAACCACTGGACAAAAAGTTCTTCAAGGCCCCATCATGGCCGCAGTCATATGACTGAAAGGTTATATATACAGACGTAGGAGTGGCTGCGTGGTGAGTAGCTTGCTTACAAACCACATGGTTCCGAGTTCAGTCCCATTGCACGGGACCTTGGGCAAGTGTCTTCTACTATAGCCTCGGGCCGACCAAAGCCTTGTGACAGGATTTGGTAGACGGAAACTGAAAGAAGCTCGTCGTATATATGTATATATGTGTGTATGTGTGTGTATATGTTTGTCCCCCCAACATTGCTTGACATCCGATGCTGGTGTGTTTACGTCTCCGTAACTTAGCGGTTTGGCAAAAGAGACCGATAGAATAAGTACTAGGCTTACAAAGAATAAGTCCTGGGGTCGATTTGGTTGACTAAATGCAGTGCTCCAGCATGGCCACAGTCAAATGACTGAAACAAGTAAACGAGTATATATAACATTTCAGTCATTTGACTGCGGCCATGCTGGATCACTGCCTTGAAGAATTCTTAGTTGACTAGTGCTTTTTTTAAGCTTGATACTTATTCTATCGGTTCCTTTTGCTGAACCTCTAAGTTATGGGGACTTAAATACACCAACACCAGCTGTCAAGCGGTGGTGGGGACTAACACAAAGACACACACACGCACATAGATATATGTATATACGACGGGCTTCTTTCAGTTTCCGTTTACCAAATCCAATCACAAGGCCTTGGTCAATCCAAGGATATAGCAGAAGACACTTGTCCAAGGTGCCGACAGAACCCGGAACCATGTAGTTGGGAAGCAAGTTGCATACCATGCAGCCACGCCTGCACCTGTATATATTCAGAAACACCATAACCTTTTTTCAAAACGCTTTCCCGTGTTTCAATATTTGCTAAACTTTGATTCGAGCAGCTGTTTGCCATAAATTGTATGTCAGAATTTTTCGATAGCAAACCACACACACACACACACACACACACACACACACACAACACACACACACACAACAAAGACGAGTTTTGTGTGTGTGTGTTTATACCAGCATGGGGTGATCAAAATCCCGCATATTCATATTCTATCTTACGAGATCAATGAAATAAATACCAGACGAAGTACCTGGTCGATATTATTGACTGACAATCCCTGAAAGCAGTACTCCAGCTTGGCCGCGAGCCAATAACAAAGACAACTAATAAAATAAATTACACACACACACATACACATACATACATAATATATATAATATATATATATATATATATATACATACATAATATATATATGATAGATAGATAGATATATTTCTTTACTACCCACAAGGGGCTAAACGCAGAGGGGACAAACAAGGACAGACAAAGGGATTAAGTCGATTAGATCGACCCCAGTGCGTAACTGGTACTTAATTTATCGACCCCGAAAGGATGAAAGGCAAAGTCGACCTCGGCGGAATTTGAACCCAGAATGTAACGGCAGACGAAATACGGCTACGCATTTCGTCCGGCGTGCTAACGTTTCTGCCAGCAGATAGATAGATAGATAGATAGATGGATGGATGGATGGATGGATGGATGGATGGATGGATGGGTGGATGGATGGATGGATGGATGGATGGGTGGATGGATATATAGATAGATACACACACACAAAGAGAGAGAGAGAGAGAGAGAGAGAGAGAAAGAAAGAAAGAAAGAAAGAGTGTGTGTGTGTGTGTGTGATATTTGTGGTGATGGTGAGTTCCTGGTCAAGGTAGATATTGACAATGTCGGTAGATATCGATTGCCAGTGAGTAAGAATATTACAAGTGTGCAGTCATGTCTTTTATTCCATCATCGCAAATATAACAAGCACACACAAAAACAAAAAAAGGAAACAGACACGGGATGTAATTCGTTTGGTCTAATTCCTGTTGACAAGATGGTGGTGGTGGCGGCGGTGGCGGCGGCGGTGTTGACGCTTGGCATTTATCCCCAGGTCAGTCGCTCGGCGATGATGACTAAGCTTGTAGGTGGCGGGGATGAGGGCATTCTGTTGTCATTACAGAAAGTGTTAATCTTAATGTAGTTCAGGTATGGTCAACCTTTTACCAGAAGCGGGCCGCATGAGGCATGGCTCATCATTAGGCGGGCCGCATCTCTCTCTATATAAACGGCAGTTTGTCTGTCTGTGTGTCTGTCAGGTTGTACCCTCACCCTGACCACGGCTTTCAACCGATTCTGATGAAATTTAACACACACATAGCCCAATGTCATAATTCAAAACGAACGCAGCAAAAATGTTGAAAAGTTCCCCCAGTTCTGAAATAAATCGATAAATTCGACATGGGGTCGAGAATCTAAGCTTTTTATTTGCAACACATTTTCTGTTGTAGTTTTCGCAACTTGCAATCGATTTTCACCAAACTCATGGTGAAGCTTAATGTTACCCTAAGAAACTTAATTCTGACGTTAGTTTTCCATGCAATACCTTACCATCAGAAAAAATCGATAAAATCATGCCATTTTGGGAAATCGTGTTCAAATTCAATATGACATATTTTCGACAATATCTTTCACAAATTGGCAGGAATTTTTTTTTTAATTCACGGCGAGCATCATGTCTGCTCCAAGGAGCTATATGGCCCTTTTTATTCCAATAGGATACTTTATTACTGGAAAAAATCGGTTAATTAAATCATATGTGGCACACATAGCAAACCGATTTGTGTATTAAACACAAACCACAGACTGTTTAGGAGACGCGACTCGACCTTTTTAACTCTCTTGGGAGGCGCAATGATGTTTTCATGTTTTCGCCCAAAGGGACAGCTAGGAACATCGTATACACAGAAGTATTCGAGTGAAGAGAAGACATTGCAACCTACACATGCGCCTTCGTTCCCTAGAGGGAAAGGACTAGATTGGGATTAGTCGTTGCCTACTAGGGGCTCTTACATACCCGGGCAACGCCGGGCTATGCTGCTAGTCACTAATAAAACTGAAGGTAATTTTTTTCGTTGGTGTACCATTCAGGAAGAGCATACCTACATAAATGTACCTAACACGCTCCAACTTTTGTTTCCTCATCACTTTCAGAAAAATGGACATCTTTTTAATGAAATTTTCTACAAATACGCTTCAGTCGGAATAGATTCCGATTATATCGGAATTTGGTGTGAAAAAATGTCTTTCCGGGTCTTGGGAGAAGAATTTCGGGAAACTCACACGTGTCGGTTTTGTTTCCTCATGATTTTCAGTGAAATTTTCTACAAATACCTTTGAGAGTGTGTAGATTACAATTTAATTTGAAAAAATATAATTGTTGTGCGCACACATATATACTGGCGCACATTATATATTTAGAAAATGAAACTTGAAATTTCCCCAAAATTGTGTTGTGTGTCAGTATGTATGTGGCATGCCCTACATCTTTTTCCATATTAAATTCTGATATAATCGTAATCTGCACACCCCGAAAGATATTCGTAGAAAATTTTATTTTAAAAAAATACCCTTTTTTCTCTGAGTTATGAAGAAACAAATCCGTTACTCGCGAATTTTCCGAAACTCTCCTCACGCATCCAACGGAAATTATTTTTCACAACAAATTCCGATGCAATCGTAATCTACACCTGATGAAGTGTATTTGTAGAAAATTTCATTAGAAAAATATCCATTTATGCGGAAACAATCGTTGTGTGTGTGGGGTGGGCGCTTGTGAAACTCTGCCTCAGAAACTCTTTTAGTTGTTGCTGTTGTTTACCTCCAGTCAGCATTTTGATCAAGCAGACCTCTGATGACAATCGTGTCTCCATTCTGTAAGATGCAGTATATCAAGGACTACATCAGCTAGTGTGCTCTTTTTTTTTTTTTTTTTGTAAGACGGTTGACTGTGAACTAAGAGCAATTTGCCAGGTACATCCTTCTTTTCATGCGTCTCTCAGTGTTCGCGTGCGGCTTGTGTATATGGGTATGAATGTATGTACGTACATATATATATAAATATGCATGTATACTTTCCTGTATACACACACACACACACACACACACACACACACACACACACCACACACACATACGGTCTGACGAAGGTGACCAAGCTGAAACTTCAAAATCACTATCTTATAAAAGTCTAATAAACACGTATTCTACAAAAAAGTATTGAGTAATCCTTTAGTTTAATGCTAAAATGTTTTCATACATAATTTGACATAAAAGACAAACAATCACGCGCACGCATACGATCTTACAAAAATAGTTACATACTTGTAACTATTGTAAGCCAGTCATAAAAGGCAGCAATATGACGTAATGTTCGTTTGCCCGAACAAACATAATTGTTGGTATCCCGTTGGTTAAAATTACTGCCCATATACAAATTCTAAACTTTCGTCAAAGAAATAGTTCACGAAATACGGTTCTTAGAATTTAGATATGAGCAGTTATAAAAACCCTGATTTGGGGGAAATTACTCAGTGTTCGTTGGGTGTTACTAAACTCCACGACACTCTATCATTGAGATATTGGCTATTTTTTATGCCATGTCTATGCTAAAAATCCAACAAGACTTATTTGAATTGCTGTGAACTCTCGTAGTTAGTATGAAAGATTAGCTAGTGTGAATTTTAAGTCGTAATTCTCTACAACAAAATTACGACTTAATTACTACAACAAAATGACTTTACTTTCCAATTGTACTATAAATGCTAAATGTGCATAAACTAATGTAGTAATTATTTTCTCTTTCTTCACGTTCTTGTTAATGAAATTTAACTTGTTAATGAAATTTATTTCTGCAATTATGAAACTGTATTTTTTATAGCTGTTAAAAGAACATGAATTTGTTCTTCTTCAACATACATGCACGCATAAAATGTCTGTTAGCGTTTCAGAGTATATATTTCTCACTATAGCGTTTATGTAGCTGGAGTCGGGATTTACATATAATGATAACACTTATAAGTAAGTTATAAGTGACGGGTTTATCAATATATATTCCCCCTTCAAAAGTAAAATATATTTATTATCTAATTCCAAATAGTAAACATATAAAAGTAGTGTTACACAAACGGTAACAAAACGTGGCTATAAGCAGTCACCAAACTGGCTATAAAAAATGATGACCGGCTATAAAACTATCATCAAATATTTTTGCCATACCAGCATTCTACTTTTAGCTTAACTACATAATTGAAGAGAGTTTCCACGGATTTGAACTTTCAACATTTTGGTTTAAAGTTAAACCCTTTTGCAATTAGCAAGTAGATTTAATATTACCATATTTAATGATGGTGACCAGAGCCAGTTACGCTGTATGCTTGAACTTTATCAAAGCCCCTGCTGACATTTTTCCAATCAATCATTTTTGAAGGCAGTTTTGACAAACGTTGACAAGCAGCAAAAGAGAAAGTTTCAATTTTCGCCACCATCACCATCATCATCGTTTTAACGTCTGCTTTTCCAACTTTGCTCGAGTTAGACGAGCTTAAGTTGGAACAGAGTTTTCCAAGGCCTGAACTTTTTCCTGGCGTCAATTCTTATCTGTTTCCAAGCAAAGTAATAAGTTCGCTCACTCTATCAAGGAAGAAACAGTCCAGACATAATTATGTGAAGAACTGGAAACAACCGATCCCGTCCATATCAGAGGTTCTCATCAACCGGGATCTCTATGACCCTTGGCGTCCACGTGAGGTTTTGCTGTTGAAATTTATCTGCAATAAATTGGTCATACTTCTACAACACACAAAATATTTTAATGTTATATACAATTCCTGTTAATGTTTAATTATAAAAATATCATAAGATTTTTAATACATCGAATGGCTACAAGGGTCCATTGGAGTAAAATGGGAACCAAAGACGTCCATAGGTCAAAAAGAACTGGTTGAGAACCAGTGGTCTATACGAACAATGAGGCTTTTGTCTACAATCAGCGAGCATATATATCTATATGACGGGCTTCTTTCAGTTTTCGTCTACCAAATCCACTCACAAGGCTTTGGTCGGCCCGAAGCTACTATAGTAGAAGAGGATCTTTTCCCTTTGAACGGCAGATCGAGAAATTAATTTTTCGTAACTAAACGCTTTCAAACTTCGGACACTGGTAGAATGTGTCATATAAAACATCTTTAACTTTTGGCGTTTTTAGGAAAAGTTTATATTTACGAAGTTATTTCGTTTTAAAGTTGTCGTATTTCGGTAATTTCAACCAATCAATAACGTGTATTCAGCTGAATAAAATTACTGTCGTTGTTTGTCAACAACAACTTCCGGCAGTGTATATTTCCTTTTTCAGTGTTATTTATGACATATTTCATCTCAGTTACGTTTGTATGAATAAACAATTGTATCTGAAGCATGTTTACTTCATGGCACCACCATAATCGTTCGTGCATTTCTACTGCTTTCAGTTTTCTTTTCCTGTTTTTCAGCTACTATTTTCGGAAAGATTTTATCAGGTCAGGCATTTAGATTGGTCTAGTTTTACGCAGGATACGAAGTGCATATAAAATCGCGTTGCACAATAGACCACCGGATGTTGCAAACTGAAAATGTTGGTTTGAACAAGTTTTTTTTTTTTAATAAATAGCAGAAAGTTTTCCATTTTCACCTGTTGAAGTCTATGTGTCCAAGTTCGACTGAGATAGAAAAGCTAATTATGAACGATTTGCTATAGTTCACATTTTCTTCGTGATGTACTAATCTGGTTCGTTGTATAATTTTATTCAGCTGAAGAATAAAGCATCGCAGTTAAACGAAAGCTCGGTTTTGGTATTATTTCCATCGTTTTATTTGCGACTCATGAGAAGCAGGAATTTGTATTAAAAGGGCCAGAGGCATGACCTTCCAGCTAAATATAGATAGATAGATGACAGACAATAGAATTGACGATATTCGTTATCTAAAATCACATTTGTTTCGAGACGTTTTTATGTCTTTAGTATATTGGTGAGATGTTGTGTTATCCATGTTACCATTATCATGTATCCAAGGTGTAAAATGCGTGGACGAGCTATTCTACAAGATTTTTACCCCGAATCTTACTTAACTAAACATTCACGCACACGCACACATACACACACACACACACACACACACACACAGAGTTTATATTTTTATTGAAACCGAGAATTTGTCACGCCACAGCGGGAGACTTGCTGCGAAGTATGATCACGTATATTTCCTTCATATCACGTATCAGAAGTAAACTCCTTCCCTCTCTTCTATCAGATTATATACTCAATGTGATAAACCCAAATATTTCATCATTTATAAGAACAGCCGTAACAGTTGTTGTGCACTTAGGTGAAAAAATACCTCGAGAAGACTAATTAAAAACCAATAAATGTTAGTCTGTTACTTTACCATCGAGGCTTAGGAAGTAATACTCTGTACAAGTGTTATTTGCTTTTTCTATAAATAGTGTGTGTGTGTGTGAATGTGTGTGTTTGTGTGTGTGTGTGTGTGTGTGTGTGTGTGTGTGTGTGTGTTATGCATATGCATGATTCCTCTGCCTGTTGCATTCTTTTGTGGACCTTATTTTTCCAACACTGGCGACATATTTGTTTTTAACATGTTAATATAATGAGAAGCATTTTTTTTTTTTCCTGTCCTGAGACTCCTAGAGTCCAGAAATGCCGGAAATTATTTCCTGCAAAAGAGCTTCTGTATAGCGTGTGATTGCTGCATTGACCTTGACTGAGAAAGTTGAGCAGAAAATTGTTGTTTGTTGGATATGTAATTATCAAAGTTTTATCTCACTTGCTTATACCTGTTTAAAATTTTACCTGAAGATTGTGGATTTATGCTGTGATGTAATCTAGGAATACATCAATAAAGTTCTACCAAAACAGCTGCAGAAAAGTTTTAAATCCCTTTTGTGTTGTTCTTCATATCTATTGTAAAATCATGGTTGTCCATGCATCCAGGCATGTCCCCTTGCTTGCTGAGCATTCCTAATCTTGTGGGCTCACGGGTGCTGGTGCCACATAAAAAGCACCCATACTGGTGCCACGTAAAAGTAGCCATGCAGTGCTGCGCTAAGAGCACTCTGTACACTCTGTAAAGTGGGTGGTGTTAGGAAGGGCATCCAGCCATAGCAACCATGCCAGAACAGACATGGAGTCTGGCCAACTCTTCGGCAGACCAGCTCCTATCAAACTGTCCAACTCATGCCAGCATGGAAAATGGGCATTAACTGAAGATGATGATGATGATGATGATATATATATATATATATATATATACAGAGAGAGAGAGAGAGAGAGAATAATAAATCTCTGAGCAAGGTATAAACTGTAGCTGCATGACATCATGAAGTATATTTGCCACTTAAATGTGACTCACCAGCTAACCTTTACGGGCTGATACAACTGTAGCTTGTAGCCCCTTCAACTGGCTATTGACACACTGTCTGTGCCCTATCAGTATTTGCAAAGGGAAGTCGTCCTTCCCATCTCCAACCTGACGTGATACACACGGACCCAAGTTTCTGGGTATTGACCCGTCATCAGCATGTGACAATCACCGGTTGTCAATGTGAAGTGGTTCCCAATGCAAATATATATATCCTTTTTCCAGTGACGAAAAGTCACTGATATAAAACAGGCAACAACTACACTATTGAATATTGTTGTACATCACTGGTCACAATGTGCTTCCACACGTTGTTGTAGCTTTCAAATGATGCCTACTGGTTAAGAGGGCAGGACAACATTCCCCTTGAATGGAATGCCAGTCTGTCACAAGGTTGCACACTTACAGCTAAGTGAAATGAAGTGTTTTGCTCAAGAACACAATGCACGGTTAGTCTGGGAATTGAAACCACAATCTTGTGATTATGAGTGCAATATTCTAACCATTAGGTCCCCACACACGCATACACACACATAGTTTGTAGATTTATATATGTGTGTGTGTATAATGGTATATATATATATAGAGAGAGAGAGAGGGGAGGAGAACAGTAAGAAAATGGAGGGGATCAATAGGTGGTATTCATCAACTTTTAGACATTATATTATGTCTATTCATTTATTTGTTTACTAAAATGACAATTACAACAATATACATACATGTATAACACATTATGCTTTACATATAAAATAAAGATACCAGTAATTATTAAATATATAACATACAGGAATAGTATATATATATATATATATATATATATATATATATATATATATATATCTTTACTACCCACAAGAGGCTAAACACAGAGGGGACAAACAAGGACAGACAAAGGGATTAAGTCAATTACATCAATCCCAGTGCGTAACTGGTACTTAATTTATCGACCCCGAAAGGATGACAGGCAAAATTGACCTCAGCGGAATTTGAACTCGGAACATAACGACAGTATATATATATATATTATATATATATATATTATATATATAATTATTATATATATATATATAGTATATGACAGGTTTCTTTCAGGAGGCGGGGGAAGATGGAAGAAGAGAGCAGATGTATTTAGAGAATTTTAGCAGCTGTTGTACTCCTGTGCTGCCAGCCAGTTCCACAAGAAGAAAGTGACGCTTGTTACTGAATAATAATAATGCTTCTTTTGTTCATCGAAAATGATATAGGTATAGGGGAAAGAAGTGTGGAGACTACACAGAGAGAGGGAAAGAGTGAGAGGGGGCTGTGTTTAGAGAGACAGATTCTTACAAGTATTGAAGAAATAACAAAACACAAGACAAATATAATAACAGACTAACTTTCTGACAATTCTATAAAAAAAATTTGGAAGATAACATTCCAAAATATCATATCACAATTGTAGATTATTTGAAGACTAGCAGGACTGTGTCATAAAAAAACAATTCCAACTATTTTGATCATATTCTTTAGAAAGAATTTTTTAATATTTCTTTCTAGTTATGAAATTTCAGTTTTCTCAAATCATATTCTCAGTTTGGAATGTTTGATTCTGTGTTTTCTTTGCATCAATTTTTAGAAGAATTGTCAAAGTTATAGGAAAAAAATTCTATTAAATTCAATGATTTTTACTTGCAAAATATTTATTTTCTAACAATAATGTTTCTTAAAGTATCAGTTCAGCAAAATTCAAAAGTCTTGTCATCGTCATCATCACCACCACCACCACCACCAATATCGTCACTGTCACCAAAAACCACCATCATCATCATTTAACATCTGCTTCTCCATCTTTGCAAGGGGCAGGTGGAACTCATTGAAACAGATTTTCTATGGCCGGACCTTTTCCTATTGCCAACCTCACCTGTTTCCAAGCATGATATTATTTCTCCATGGCCAGACACATTGTTTTTATAGAAGATTGGGTATGGAGGTTGTCTTAAGGGAGTTGTGGATCAGGAGGTATGAGCCCGGCATCAGACAGTTTTAAGGTATCAACAAACATAGCAAATAATGCCATAACACTGACTGATGCCTGTTACAAATCTTACATTTGTTATGGAGTCTCTGAAGAGTTTATGATGTTAACTGTTTATAAGGCTTCTCCTTATACAACAGATTCTATTGTTAATGTAATGCATGTAAGATGACAGCTAAATAATATATGAAGTAACTCTTCAATTTTCGCTTTTCTATATGCTGTGATCTTTTAAACTATGGAGAATAGTGAAAGATAACTTGGATTATAATACACAAGTTCATTTTACAGTTTTCTCTTTTGATATGTAAGGCTGCACATGAAGTTCTAAATGCTGATTATGTGTCATACAATTTATATTTGATTTGTACTACTTAATTATATACATGCATAACACACACACACACACACACACAATGTATGTTTATGAAATTGAATAATGACAAACCAACAGGAAATTATGCAATGAACTTCATCAGCTTACAGTTGTTTCTGTGCCAAGATGCAGTGCACTCAGAGCTAAGTGCATGGGCATCACCTTATAACTTCCTTAGAATTTCAAAAATGAAGTCCACTCGAGTTTTGAAGCTTTGATGCATATACATTCAGCTAATGAAGTTCTTTACATAATTTCCTGTTCCTTTGTCATTTATTCAATTTCTTGCAAGTACTTGGTGACTGTGTCAGTGTAGGTGTCACGTAAAAGCACCCAGTCCACACTGTAAAGTGGTTGGTGTTCAGAAGGGCATCCAGCTGTAAAAACCTTGTCGAAACTGACGTCACCTATGCTCGTGCCACATAAAAAGCACTAAGTCCACTCTGCTGAGTGGTTGGTGTTAGGAAGGGCATCCAGCTGTAAAAATCCTGCTAAAATAGTCACAGAAGTCTGGTGCAAGCTTTTGCCTGGTGGTTCTTGTGAAACCATCCCACCCATGGAAGGCAGACATTAAACGACAACAATGATGCTGATGATGATGATGTAATTGGAGAACAGAGTGGAGTGAACGATGTGATTGTAGAATACTAGAAGCACAATTTCTTCTGGACTAGACATGTCACAGGGTTCACAGACAACAGACGGATCTGTGCAGTTGTTGATTGGTATCCAAGGGACCGGAAAGGGCCACTTGGAAGGCCTCCACAATGATGGAAAGACAATTTAGTTCAGCAATTTTGGTCAAGATGGGAAAGAATGACACAATCAAGACAGCACAGTGTGACCAGCGGTGTGTGACAGCATCCAATGGTCTCATTGATAATGTGATTATATATCCAACATGATGGACTTCTATCCACTGACTCTTAATGATGCTGAACATGTTGTAGACACTTCAGTGGGACAGGCCTGCAAACCAAGGAAAGTCTGAGTTTTGTTTCCAGGCAAGGTACCATAACAATGGACATGTTTCAGTCTATTAGACCTCACCAGCATAGTATAACGCTACTCACGACGGTTTGTTTACAGTAACAAAAATTTTCACAGATTAGAGGAGAGTTATAAATCATTTTTGACCAGTATAAGCAGAGGTGTGACTGTTTGGCTCACAAACTGGCTTCGCAACCACATGGTTACAGGTTCAAACTCCAGTGGCAGCACTTCGGGCAAGTATCTTCTGCTATAATCCCAAACCAACCAATGCCTTGTGGGTGCATCAGCTTGACAAAAACCAAGTAGATCCTTATAGGATGTACACTATACACACACATACATATATATATATATGGCACCATTCGAGCATGATCATTACCAGCATCGCCTTACTGGCACTCGAGCCCCATGCTAGTAAGGTATTAAGAGCACCATCTGAGCGTGATCATTGCCAGAGCAGCCATCTGGCCTCCGTGCCGGTGGCACATAAAAGACACCATTCGTGATCATTACCAGCATCGCCTTACTGGCACCTGTGCCGGTGACAGTGTAGAAGATTCGAGCAAGGTCATTGCCACTACTGCTTGATTGGCCCCGTGCTGGTGGCATGTAAAGGCACCCACTACACTCTCAGAGTGGTTGGCATTAGGAAGGGCATCCAGCTGTAGAAACTCTGCCAGATCAAGATTGAAGCCTGGTGCAGCCATCTGGTTTGCCAGTCCTCAGTCAAATCGTCCAAGCCATGCTAGCATGGAAAGCGGATGTTAAACAATGATGATGATGATGATGATACACACACACACACACACATATATTTGCATGTAGGTAAGTATGTATGTATGTGTCTCTGTTTTGGTCTTCCTTTTATGCTGCTTGACAATCAGTATTGACTTACTTGCACCACCATGACTTAGCAGTTCGACCAAAAGGACCTGATAGAATAAGTCCAAAACAAATAAAGTAACTATTGGACTGATCTTTTCAAAACAGTCCTCCAGCATGGCCACAGTCCAATGACTGAAACCAGGAAAAGAGTAAAAGAATAAAGATTATAATCTGCATAATCAAAAATGTAATCAACCCATAGAAATATTCAAAATTAGCTAACGAATTTAAAGGATAAAATATAGAGAATGCCATACGTGCACACACACACGCATGCACATCTCTCTCTCTCTCTCTCTCTCTCTCTCTCTCTCTCTCTCTCTCTCCCTCCCTCTCTCTCTCTCTATCTCTATCTCTCCCCCTCTCCCTCTCTCTTTCTCACACACGAAATTCTTAATAAATTGAAATTTCCTTCTGAGACGGAAAAAAAAACCTGGCAGCAATTGTTCATAACTCTCTCAAAGAAAAATGAAGATTAATTTCAAGAATTTAGGAATTTAATTTACATGTTTTACTGGAAGGAGAAAAAAAAACTGGTTCTTTGCAGACAATCAACAGATATGGAAATGTTTTGGTCGATTAGATTTCATTAGCACAGTAAATCATCATCATCATCATCATCACCACCAACTATTTCACAATGTCAAAACAACACACACACACATACACACACACTCACACACACACTCATTCACACACACACACTCACACATGCACACTCTCACTCACACACACAATCACTCACACACACACACACACACTCACTCACTCTCTGACCACATTCTCACACACACATACACTCACTCAAACATACATTCACACACACACACACTCACTCACACAAACATTCACACACACACACACTCACTCACTCACACACACACACACTCACTCACTCACACACACACTCACTCACTCACACACACATTCACTCACTCACACACACACTCACTCACTCACACACACATTCACTCACTCACACACACACACACTCACTCACTCACACACACACACACTCACTCACTCACACACACACTCACTCACACACACACTCACTCACTCACACACACATTCACTCACTCACGCACACACTCACACACAAACACACACACAAAGTGCCATGCCATTGGACTAAACCCTCAACTACATAGTTGGGAAGCAAACTTCTTCACCATACAGCCATGCCCACCCCTATTAAGTAATATCTAGTTAAATCTGGTTCATTCAGTTGACAAAGAATTTTGTGGCTGTATGCTTAAGAAGTTTGCCTCCCAACCACAAGGTTTCAGGTTCAGTCCCACTTCACAACATCTGGTGGAAGTGTTATCTACTATAGCCCCAGGCTGACTAAAGCCTCATGAGTGGATTTGGTAGACAGAAACTAAAAGAAGCATGTGTGTGTGTGTGTGTGTGTGTGCTGCATGATAGCTGTAAATGAGTGTCACTGTTATACAAGCAGTGTCATTCATTTCCAATATTCTGTGACATGACTGGTCATGGAGAAATATTACCTTGCTTGGAAACAGGAGAAGATTGGTGACATCCAGCCATAGGAAATCTGCCTCAATAAAACTTGGAAAAGTAGACATTAGAATGATGATGATGATGATGATGATGATGATAGTGATGAAAGATGAAGATAATGGTAATGATGATGATCCTATATTGGATGTGATTGGCCCTGGATCTGTTGTACAGCATTGGATCTGGCTAATTACATCTCTGGATTGGCATAGTAATTTGCTATTACTGAATGTGATGGGCCCAGGATCGACTGACTGATATTAAAAGGAGAGATTGGATATCAAAGTTCCAGACAGAACAACCTGAAATAACGACAGGGTGGTCATGTCTGGAATGTTTGATCATAAGTTTGGTGATTCAGCGGCAGGAACAAGATTCTGCTGTCAGCAATGGTTGACTGGAGTTACTTAAGAATAGCACCATTGTTATGTCACTAACAACAACAGCACCAACAAAACGAACACCACCTCTACTGTAACACCATCACTACCACCATCACCACTATAACCAACACTAACATCACCACCACCACCAACACCACTATCACCACCATCTCCACCATCAACACCAACAACAACACCATCACCACCACAACTAACCAACATTATCATCATTAACACAACAACCACCACCACCATCACCATACAACTTAACCACCGCCACACCACACCACCATCACCGATACCACCACCACCATACAACAACAACAACACAACAACAACAACAACAAAAGAAGCTGATTACCATAAAAGCCGCTTTTGAAACATTTGTATTCTTGTCTATCTTCGCTCTACTGCTACCTTCACTATCACACAATACCAACACTACAGAACCACTACCACCACACTACACTACACCACAATCATCAATCATTACTCACCACCATACCACAAAACCGTCACCTCCACCACCACCACATCATTATTAAACCACAAATACTGCAGCTACCACCATTACTACATGTCACTACCACATGATTACCACCCATCAGGGCCACCACCAATACTGTTATTGTCAGTGTTTACATCACTACACTACCACCATCGCCACAACACCCCCATTCACTATTGTACAATCAACACTATCACCTTAACTCTACTACATCTGATACCCAAACCGCCAACACCACTGTTAGTACTACCGCCTGCACTACCACCACCACCACCACCATCACAAATACCACCAACATCATCATCACCACAACTACTGCTATCTCCAACACCATCATCATCATTGCTATTATGAGCGCCAGCAGCATCAACACCATCACCAGTGCCACCACCATCACCACTACCACCACCACCACCACCACCACTACATCTCAAATACCACCCCACGCCCACCACTACCAACAACACAATGAAACAATAAAGCAAAAGAATATCAGACCAACAATATATTACCCAGAATCCTTTGAGTTAATTTAGTTTTAATCTGTGCCATCAGGAACTGAAAGCCAGTGACTCACACACAATGTGTGTGTGTGTGTGTGTGTGTGTGTGTGTGGCCGTGTATATCTGTGCATGCATGCATATCTACATGTTTTGTGTCTATCTATCTATCTATCTATCTGTTTGTCTGCCTATCTATCTATCCATGTGTGTATGTGTGTGTCTGCATGCATTTTTGTTGTGGTTTAACCGTAGCCCAGATCTGGTAGTCTTGAACCATGATCAAAAGTATTCCATACATGACCAACATGCTTTATTTATTTATGCCTTTCTTTCTTCAGCTTATATCCAAGACTAGAGTGGCTAATGTGTGCTATTTCTAGCAGGTCGAGTCATGACATGCACACTTCCTCTCTCTCGCTTATCAGTTTGTGTGAGTGTGTTTGTGTGTGTGCATCTGTCTGTTTATATGTTATGGCGTACGTATATTATGTAAATATGTGTGAGTGGAAGTAAGTTTGTGTGTATCTTTCTGTGTATGTGTTTCTCAGAATGTAAAGTGTGTGAGTTTGTGTGTGTATGCGTTTATCCAGTTATAAATCTGTATCTGCATATATATATATATCATATATATATATATATATATATATATATACTAGGTTTATGTACGTGGGTCAGTGTTTTCACAAATATATATATCCTCATCATCATCATCATCACTTTCATCATCATCTTCATCATCATCACCATCATCATTACCATCATTGTCAACATCATCCCAGTCGTTGTTGTCGTTATCATCATCATCATCAACGTTAACACTCAGTGTTATCATCATCATCTTCATATTATTGTCAAGTTCTCATTGCTTGCATGAGTCGGGTGGATTTTTTTATACAGCTTGATAGCCTTCCTATTGCTAATCCTCACCTGATTCCAAGCTGATTCCAAGCAAGGTGATATTTTTCCCTTGGCCACATGATGATAATTATACTACATATATATATATATATATATATATACCGAACCGCTAAGTTACGGGGACGTAAACACACCAGCATCGGTTGTCAAGCGATGTTGGGGGGAAAAACAGAGACACACGAACACACACACATATATATACATATACGATGGGCTTCTTTCCGTCTACCAAATCTACTCACAAGGCTTTGGTTGGCCTGAGGCTATACTAGAAGACACTTGCCCAAGGTGCCACGCAGTGGGACTGAACCTGGAAATATGTGGTTGGTAAGCAAGCTATTTACCACACAGCCACTCCCGCGCCTATATATATATATATATATATATATATATATATATATATATATATATATATATATATATATATATAATTTATATTATTATTATTTGATTTAACGCCACACATCCATTTCCAAGTAAGTTATCGTATTCTTTTTGATGTGACTCTACTCTATACTGTTTTCTCCCCCATCCATTTTTCCACTTTCCTTTTGCTCCCCTTCACTGTTTTCTATCTCTCTCTCTCCCCCCCCTCTTTATCCTTTTCTCTCTCTCATTGCTCACATGTGACCATTAGCCATCTTTCTTTTCCTTCAGGACTATCCTAAGCACTGGAGACTGGATGTTTTCTATCTCTCTCTACTATCTTTTCTCTTTTTAAAGAAAATATTTCTCCAGCATTTGCTATTTTACCTGAGTTCTGGTCTAACGACCCTCCATGTTTGCTAGTGTTCAGTTTCCTTGTATGTCTCCACTGTCCTGTTTTGACCCTCCATAAGTCCTAAATTTTATTTTGGCACTTATGGAAGCAACTGTCTTCAAAGACTCATTTTGTCATTCAATGCTCGAAATGAGGAGTAGATAGACAGCCGACAACTGATGAATGGTCGATCTTTATGTTACTTCTCCTGTTTCCCACTTGTTTCTCTTGTTGTTTGCATATTGAACTCATTTGCTTTCGTATTTCATGTTGTTTACTGTTCATGACATCCTGTACCCATATATGCATATGTATATATATGTATACATACATACATACACACACACATATATATATACATATGCATATATATATGCATCATCATCATCATCATCATCATCATCATCATCATATATATTATTTATATATATATTTATATATACATATACATATATATATATATATATATGTGTGTGTGTGTGTGTGTGTGTGTGTGTGTGTATGCATATATACAATATATATATATTATTTATAAATATATATATATATATATGTATGCATATGTCTGGGCCAACAAGAGCCTTGTGAGTGGGTTTGTATCATCTGGCACTCCTTTATGCAACAGTCATCCTTTATCACCACATAAATACCAGCACAGTCTTCTTCTCTCATACTATGGTTGGTTCTTGTAATACCTGTTTTCCTTTTAGTTCAGTTTTGCTGTATCCTTCTCAGATTGTCAGTTCTTTGGAACAAGACCAACTTTCTTACAAAACCTCCCCTTTTTTTCAATTTTCAACTTTTAGAGGTTGAAGCTGAGCTTCAAACATATTGATCTCTCATGATTCTCAGAGAGATGGCAAAGGCCAAGGCTATGGTTCATTGTTCTTCTAAGCCATTACAAAAGTTATTAAACAGCTTCCCACTCACTTGCCAATATGAAGAATCCAAGTAATCTTTACCTCAATGAACTCAATCGTTTTTTTTTTTAATTAAAAAAAGAATGAAGAAAATTTTGAAAAATGACAAGGGGAATTTTTTTTTTTATTATTAAAAAAATAAACAAAAATGAATGAAATGAGATGAAAGGAATGTAATTTCTTAAATTTTTCTTTCCTTCTTTTCTTTTATTCTTTTTTCATTCATAACCATGTGGTGTCTTTGAAATAAAAATCCTGAGAACAACAATGATAACAGCAACAGTAACCACAAAGAGGACAGAGGTTGAGCCAAAGTGGACACTGGTGAGAGTGGACGGATAAACTGTGTACTGACCAATAACATGGATGTACTTAATTACTGAAGCCGTGCTTCTAATTCAACCAGTTTTAAGGCTTTCTTCAAAGTTAGCTTTGGTTTCCGATGTTTTCTGATGTACTGGAGAGAGAAGAAGAGAAAGAGAAGAAATATTATTTTAAAAAATCAAAATAACATAACGATAATGGTGATAACGATAACGATTAGTAGCTTCAAGAGTTTTAATGAGGAGGGACACGACTGACATAACAGTTATTTATTCAAACCAACAAGGGAACCCCTACACATTAAGTGAAACTGCAGGAGGCAGAAAAAGTAACACAGTTCCCTCAGAAACCTGGAAAGTTTTTCATAACAAGGGTCCACTTAATCAGATGAAAAAAGGGATAAAAATCCTTCACAAGTCATATCGACTCACAGGACTGGTTACCTGGTTTACATGGCACATAAGTGACCGAAATCACAATATTCTCCCCCAAATGGGATGCCAGTCCATCACAAGATCACTCATTTTTGTCAACTGGATGGACAGAAGCAACATAAAATGAAGTGTTTTGCTCAAGAACACAACACATCACCTGGTCCGGGAATCGAAACCACAATCTTTTGATCATGAGTCCAATATCCCAACCAATAAACTATGCACTTCCATTTAATCAGAGCTGGTGTGGAACTAAGTAACTACAAACTATTAACTCTCTTTTGTTAACATATTTCTATTGAAGTAGACTGACTTAGTTTCAATTAATTTAGAAAATAAAGAATTTAGTAAAATAATTTTGCCATTTTCAACTCTTTTGATACCATCCCACCTTAGACTGTGCCTGGTTCTGATACAAATTTCCTGTTTTAAAATGATTTACAATCTAACTTTCCATCAAAATTTTCATGTTAATTTATGTTCCAAACACCTTCAAAAGTTAATCAAAACAAAGGCAGTGTATGTCAGGAGAAACATGGTGGGGAAAGGATTAAGCTGGTGTTTGGAACATAAAAGAACATGAAATTTTGATGGAAAGTTTGAAGTGAGATCAGTTTTTAAAACAGTGAAATTTTGTCAAAGAACCAGGAATAGTTTCAGACAGGTTGATATCAAAGTGGTTAAGTTATATTATTAAACCTGAAATGATGAAGTCTCTTTTGGTGGAAGTTTAACTGAGAACATAAAGTAACACAAGCAAAACTAAATATCTGATCTGGCCTTCTGTCATTTCTGCTGCCTTGTTACTGGTGACTTTAGTACGATTTGAACACAAAACATCAAGTGCCACAACTAAATATTCCATTCTACTGTAGCAGCACAGGCAGCCAGTGCCATATTGGATGAGATCTCATGGTAGCTTATTGCCATCTCCAAGACTGGAGCGAGACCTCACCTGTATCTATTTGCCATGCGTGAGATCACAACGAGGCTCACGATGGAAACGATGTAGACGGAAAACTGATTCAGACCTGTCTCTTTTGGCGCCATTACACAGCAGCACTGGCTGAACACCAACACTGGCAGAGCTTTCTGCCTGTCTCCAGAGGCAATGCACCCACACAATCGGAGTTTAAGATGGTAGCTGAGAGCAGCACACTTCACCCTTTCCAGTAAATAAACCAGTTGTAAATAGCAGTTGTACTTGAAGTCTTTTCTCTTCGCCTGCCAAAGCCTGAACTACATGAAGAACAAGAAAGATGATGGAAGGAGACGTAAACCTTGCCTTCCATTATTAAACTACTATATGCACAAGACCCAAAATTTTGAGGAAGGGAGCTAGTCAATTACATTGACCCCCCCAGTGTTCAAATGGTACTTATTTTATTGACCCTGAAAGGATGAAAGGCAAAGTCAACCTCAGCAAAATTTGAACTCAAAATGTGAAGACAGACGAAATGCCACTAAGCACTTTGCCTGGCATGCTAAAGACTCTGCCAGCTTGCCACAATTAAATATTGGTTTCAAATTTCGGCACAAGGCCAGCAACGTTTTAAAGGAGGGGTAACTCAACTATATTGACCCCAGTGCTCAACTGGTACTTATTTTATCAACCCCAAAAGGACGAAAGGCAAAATCAACCTGGGCAGAATTTGAACTCAGAACGTAAAGACAGACAAAATGCTGCTTAGCATTTTACCTGCTGTGCTAACGAATCTGCCAGCTCACCACCTGGCCACAACTAAATACTGCAAAGCATCTTGGTGAGCATCTGCTGCCAGTTCTGCCTCAGAGATTATTAATATCTCAAACCAAATATTCCAAACCAAAGAACATAAAAGAAACTGTGTATAAGGGTGGTGGTGAATGATTAGGGGAGTCAGACAAATGTTCTGTGGGATTTGTTTTGGCTCTTGGCTTTCTGAGTTCAAATCCTGCTGAGGTCAAATTTGCCTTTCAGCCTCCCAATGAAGATAAGGTACCAGTCAAATACCAGGGTTGATTCCCCACTCTCACTTCCCCCCTCCCCCTCTCTCTCTCAAATCAGCTGCACAGCAACTGTGGGAAAGATGAGGTGAGGTGGGAAAGGAAGAGGGGGACCTCCAAGACAGTCACTTTCATTCCATCATCAAGGAAGAATATGGTATTTTGTCCAGGCTCTGGTGGAGTATAGCACATGATGATGATGACAATGATAAGTGATGATGATGAAGGCAATTGTTAAAACAATGACTAAGAAATGATGATGATGACGTTTCTGGTTATGATGATTAATGTTGATCATTATAATGATGACTGATGATGATGATCGATGATGGAGGATAATGATGATAATTGCTGATTTTTATGATGCCCACTGATGACTGATAATGAAGATGATTGATAGTGATTGCTGTCAGATGATGACTGATGATGCTGATTAACAGTGATGATTATGATAATTAGCGGTGATGATTAAGATGATTGATTATAACAAATGATGACTGATGATGGTGATGATTCATGGCTAATGTTGATTGATTATGATGATTAAAGATTATGGTTGATGATGACAATGAAGAAAATCTAGATATAATCACATCTTTAATTATTGCTACAAAAAAGCTCCCTTATTTCTCTAACTTTGTGATCCTTTCATCTGTCTGTTTTCACCTACCCATTGACTGGCTTCCATGCTAGTGACACGTAAAAAGCACTATCCTAACATGATCGATACCAGGCCCGCCTGACTGGCTCCTGTGCCAGTGACACATAAAAAGCACCCACTGCACTCTAGAAATGTTAGTTAGTTAGTTAGTTAATTTGGCTCAAAAGCAAATAGCAAGGCCATGTAGGGGGACATGGAGTTAAGTACAGGGTGGTGTTCATGTAAAGAGTTCAGGCCACTTGAGGTCCAGGGAGGCTTTGAACAAAGCGGTCGTCGGCATCTTCACCATCTCATCTGGCAGCTTGTTCCACGGATCCGCAACCCGACGGAGAAAGCTCCTCTCCTTCGATTGAGATGAAATCGTCGCAGGTAGAGCTTTTCGGAATGACCCCGCAGCCGACGCTCCGGAGCAGGAGTGAAGAACAGCTCTTTCGAGAGGTACACTTCCGCGCTTATGATGTTGTGGGCGAGAATGAGATCACCACGACGGCGGCGTTTTTCAAGAGAATAAAGGTCGAGCTTCCTCAGCCTTTCTTCGTAGGACAAATTTTTGAGACCGAAGGACATCCAGCTGTAGAAACATTGCCAGATCAGATTGGAGCCTGGTGCAGCCTCCTGGCTCTCAAGATCTTAGTCAAACCATCCAAGCTATGCCAGCATGGAAAACAGACGTTAAACGATGATGAGGATGATGATGATGATGATGATTCCTGACCTTTATAAGTTTAAACTAAATATTAACATTATTAACTTCACTCAACTGCAACTGACCTAATTTGTTATTTAAAGAGGATTTGAAAAATCTGTGGACACTGCACTCTCCTACAACCTCAGATTACAAACAACACTTAATTAGACACACACACACACAAACACACATACAGATATACAGATATGTGGACACATGCACACACACACATACACATAGATATATACATACAGATATGGACACAGATGCATACACAGAAACATGAAGGCACAAACACTTACACATACATCTGCACACATACACACACACACACAGATATACACATACAGACATGGAGATATGCACACACACACACACACACACACACACTGAAGTGCCTAAGAAGTCCCCTTCACAATCACATGGTTCTGTGTTCAATCTCACCAAGCATGATCGTCTTTGGCAAGTGTCTTTAACCTTGGCCACAGACTGACAAAAACTTTGTAAGTGGACAAGAAACAGTGTACTAGGTCATCGGATAGGCTGTACTTTGTTTTCAAAGCACGGAATTTCCCAATTTTACATCACCACCACCACCACCAACAACAACAACACCACCAATTTTCGTGGAATCCACTCTGTTACAGCTATTTGAGTCAAGTCATCATTATCATCATTTAATGTCCGATTTTCGTGCTGTCATGGGTTGGATGGTTTAACAGGAGCTAGCAAGCCAGAGAGCTCAATCAGACTCCAATTGTCTATTTTAGTTTGGTCTCTATGGCTGGATGCCCTTCCTAACACCAACCACCTTACAAAGTGTACTGGGTGCTTTTTATGTGGCACCAACACCAGTGCTTTTTACCCCTCCAGTCTCCACAGGACCTGGCAAAAGGTCATAGACAATACCCTTCTCCCTTTGACTAAGCCATCACCACCACCATCATCACAGCCCCGTACTTATCGTCATTAATGTTGCCCCCATCATTATCATCATCATTCAACATCCACTTATCCTGCTGATATGGTTTCAATGGTTAAACAGGATCCAAGTCTCAATCCTGGTGTAGGTTCTACAGCTGGAAACCCTTCTTAATGCCAATCACTATACAGAATGAACCGGATGCACTTCTTTGCATGGCACAGCACTAATAAAGACACTGTGCAGCTTTCAAAATAAATGAACCCCTTGATTGAGAGAGACTACAGTAGAGAGAGAGAGAAGTGGTTTTATGCTAGGAGATGTGGGGTAAAAGTATGAAAGGAGGGACCAGAACAGAACAAGTTTCTTGCTGTAGAGAAGCAACATGGTTACTCAAATTATACAGGCCATTAATAAAAAACAGAAAAACATGCATGCACACACCAGCAGACATACACATGCAATATTTCTTGAATAATTCCAAAGTTATTCTGTCACCTCTTTGGTGTCTTTCAGTGTAGTGTATACATAGGATGGTTGAATACTGTCTGTGAGAGTATGGTAAAGGTATTTCTGTGATTCGCAGAACTGCTGTGTAAATTCTACTTGCTGCCTCATCATATCCTGGACAACCTGTAAGTTGGGGTTGTAGACATTCTGGTCTGAAAACAAAGGCAATAAAAGAAAGAATTTACCCATTACCTGACCATAAAATTAACAAGAAATTGGGGTTTTTATTTATTTATGACTAAATTACCAACATTTACAGGATAAATCATGAAGTGCCAACACTTACCCTGCTTCCAAATAATGTAATATTTCCCATTGGCCAGACATGGAGAAATATTGCTAACTGTATGAGGCTGACAGTGGTTTACAACTATTGAGAGCTGTTACGACAAAAGGACACACACACACACACACACACACACACACATACACATCAGGAACAATTATTCAGGATTGAATATTTATATAGATATTAATATTGCTATTTCGTTTTGGGATTTGGTTTGCAAGATTCTTCATATGAGTTCGTGTGTTGAAACATATTCTGTTGTGTCTGGGGAGAGTCATTTTCTTTTTGTGCCTTATAATGTAACACACTCACCGGTAAAATTTCCACTTATTTCTTATTTTTATTTTCCTAAAATTTTCATTTTGTCTTGGACAGAGTCAAGACTATTGAAAAGGTTGCAAGATGCAATGAAAATTTTAGGAAAATAAAAATAAGAAAAAGTGGAAATTTTACCGGTGAGTTTGTTACATTATAAGGCACAAAAAGAAAATGACTCTCCCCAGATGCAACAGAATATTAATATTGCTATTATTATCAAAGACAATATAAATAGTTGATAATAACAGCAATATTAATATAGCTTTATGCTATATAAGTATGTGAGGGAATTTTTTCAATCCGTTTCACCTGAGTACTGTTGATTTTGTTATTATTTTCAGCGTCATTTTGATGATTTAAACGAAGGTTTTAGCTCTCATTTCTAGCAGGTAGACATATGATTGATATAATTTTAATTCTATAACTATATAATGCTATTTTAGACCAGCAACCACCTAAATTAATGTTGGTCTTATTATCAACTATCTATATACAAGTCTACTCCTACCCTGCTTCTTTTTATAGACAGTTACTTATATCCATCTGACTACCCTTAATATCTTATTTCCTCCCTGAAGTAAAAGGGATACATTTGATAATATTTATAACCATACCCAGCCATGAACTGTCAACACACTCTTGTCCTTTATTCAAAGTAGAAACAGGTGCAGGAGTGGCTGTGTGGTAAGTAGCTTGCTAACCAACCACATGGTTCCAGGTTCAGTTCTACTGCGTGGCATCTTGGGCAAGTGTCTTCTGCTATAGCCCCGGGTCGACCAATGCCTTGTGAGTGGATTTGGTAGACGGAAACTGAAAGAAGCCCGTCGTATACATATATATATATATATATATGTATGTATGTGTGTTTGTGTGTTTGTGTGTCTGTGTTTGTCCCCCTAGCATTGCTTGACAACCGATGCTGGTGTGTTTACGTCCCCATCACTTAGCGGTTCGGCAAAAGAAACCGATAGAATAAGTACTGGGCTTACAAAGAATAAGTCCTGGGGTCGATTTGCTCGACTAAAGGCGGTGCTTCAGCATGGCCGCAGTCAAATGACTGAAACAAGTAAAAGAGAGAGAAAGAGAGAGAGAGAGTCTTCTAGTCCCAGATTTAGTAGTTGATAAAGAGATAAATGAATTAGAAATGAATTACAACCCTATGACCCCCAGCTATGATCCATTCAATTCTTGGAAGTTGTAGTCTATTCTTAGCTACATCTTCTTACTCTGTTAAAATATTTAAGAAAAATTGTTCCATTTCTTTATTTGTGCAGCTTAAGATAGCACTGAATTTAAATTGATGTAATGACTGCATTGCTCAATTAAATGGATGCCCTTGAAACAGTCGTACTGCATTACTACTTGATATCCTGTTGCTTATTTTGATTTTATTCACCTTACTTTGAGCTGTGCGGATAATATGTATTATATATATATGTATGTATATAGATATGTATATGTATGTATATATATATATATATATATATATATATATATATATATATATATATATATATATATATATATATATATGTATATGTATGTATATATATATATATATATATATGTATATGTATGTATATATATATGTATATATATGTATGTATATATATATGTACGTAAGTATGTATGTATATATATATATATATTATATATATATTATATATATATATATAATATACTCATACAGTTAATTACAATTATATTCAACATATTCTCTCCTCAGATTCATACATTTATAGCAGTTATCGTTCAGTTTTTCTACGCCCTGTAAAAGAACTTAAAAGTTTGGGCCTCCAACCAGACCTTTTGCAATACCCCTAAACCCAGGAACTTTTTAGCACCCCTTCATATATATGAGTTAGTGGACAAATGAAAGAAAGAGGCACTCAACATATTTAGTAGGGGTTACATATATCATTATTTAAAATAATGTGTGTGTGTGTGTGTGTGTGTGTGTGTTTAAAGGGCTTGTCCCACAAGGTAGTTCATCAGCCACTTAGCACTGCCAGCAATGTTATAATACTAATGCCAATCCTGTCTCAAGTCAGTACTTTTTAATATGTAACATCTTTTACATTAGAATCTTCTCAGTTAATACATAATTTGAAATATGTTCCAAAGTAAAATCTCTGGAACTAAACAAAAGAAAATATCAGGAAACAATCAAAGAGTTAAAAGCAACAGAAGCATTTCTTACTTATGACAGAATGGAGCCCACAAGGATAATAGCCTGTCTTGGGAGGTGGAATTTTGGTTCTGCCACCCTCATGTAAAGGTCGACCCTTCCAGTCTTGGTTCTTGTAAAGACATTCTAAACAAGGCTTGAAATCTGATTCTTGGGTTTGTGTCGCAACACTGCTCCCCTTTTTATGTGTTTTGTGTCGTTTTTTCTTTGATACTTTCGACCTGTAATGGTTAACAAAATTACTAAATAACATTTGGAAATATTAACAAAAACACTAAAAAATTTTCAAATCTTTCTGAATCTATTTAGCCTCTCTCTCTCTCTCTCTCTCTCTCTCTCTCTCTCTCTCTCTCTCTCTCTCTTCTCTCTCTCTCTCCTTCTTTGACACATATGCACACACACACACACACACACATATCAGGGATGTCAGAATAACTTGAAGTGCAAGGAGCGGATTAAGCTATTTTTCAAGGTTTTGTCATTGGAAGCAAAGTGCATTTCCCCAGAAATATGACAAGAAAGGTGTTTAAGAGAATAACCAAATATAGTAAAAAAACAAGTTCATTGATGTCCCATGCTCCCTCAGGGACACAAGGGACAAAAGTTATGACACGCCAAAACATGTCAAAAAGCCTGGATGTGCTTTCATGGTTGACCATCAGCATATGACACCACCTATATTCAGAATGTGTGGCTGTTGTTTTGTTTACAAGTCAACAAACACAGAAAATAAGAATCACACAAACACCCAGCCACACACACACGACAGGCTTCTTCAGTTTCTGTCAACAAATTTCACTCTCAAGTTACTGGTCACCTTGCAGACATAGTATAGAACAGTCATGGATATCCTGCGGCCCACAGACTTTCTAAATGGCACACCTAACAAAAAATTACCTTGAATTTTAATCGTTAGCCATCCCAATCACAAAGTGAGGACAGAACCCTTAACCAAATGGTTGCGATACAAACTTCTCATTGTAAGTTATTGATATTCTTCTATAATTAGTCCCCAGGAATTACAACAATTTAGCAGTTCTTTACAATATCACAAACACTGGCATTATTGGTAGAGTACTAGACAAAATTCTGGCGGCATAATAAAAAGATGGCCATGAATTGCAGTTTGAGTTCTATTTACGTCTGTTTTTCCATGCTAGCATCACTTAAACAAATATAATGGACCTCACAGCCAGATACCTTTCCTGTCACCAACCCTCACCTGTTTCAAAGCAAAGTGGTATTTTCCCAAGGCTGGGCATATTTCCATGGACAATTGGAAACGAATGACATTGCTTTTATGACTGATATTCATATACAGCTATCGTACAGTGCCAAGATGAGGAGACACAAATATATACGCATGTACATGTGCATATACATACAAGCATACATACACATACATTATAAAAGAGAAGTGGTTCTCTGTCCGTCTCTACATGTATTAATGGGAGCAATCAAAATATACATCACAATGTATTTTTAGAAGATGGGGAAGAGAAAAAGTTGTTGTTGAGATAGAAATACAGTGAGTGTGAGAGAGAGAGTGTGTGATAGACAGATAAATAGATGAGGTAGCCTCACCCTTTCACACTGCCTCAACTTCTCATCATCTTTACATTATTTCATTTTTTCATCATTTTTCAATTTTGTCATTTTTCATTTTTAGCTTTTTGTTTCTCCCTCGCTAATTGCTAATTTCTCAATTGGTACTTTCTTCTACCTGTCCATTCTACCTGTCCATTCCTCCTATTCTTTCTGTTAGCTTAGCATCCCCTGTTTCTTTCGAACACTACACTCTACTCCCCCTTTCATCTTTCCAACTTCTCCTACTAACAGCGTTACCTAGTTGTCTCTCCGTACTAGATAGACAGACAGACAGACAGATAGACAGATAGATAGGTAGATAGATAGATAGTGCTGTCACCATAGTAACTAACAAGTTATGATTAAAAAGGTGGGAATTTTAAGTGCAAGTCTGTTGACACAACACAACAGAAAAAAAACTTACATTATAAACAATATAGTTATTTGTGTGTGTGTGTGTGTCTTTCAATATGGAGACAATGCAACACATACTTCAAAAAAAGACTAGTGATAGATTGTTGAGAGAGAAATTCAATTAGAGAAAGAGAGCGAGAGAGAGTGTGTGTATGTGTGTGAGTGAGAGAGAGAGAGTGTGTGTGTGAGAGAGTGTGTGTGTGTGAGAGAGAGAGTGTGTGTGTGAGAGAGAGGGAGAGGGAATGTGTGTGTGTGTGTGTGTGTGTGTGTGTGTGTGTGTGTGTGTGTGAAAGATAGAATTAAAATTTATTTCAAGAGAAAAAGGTTCTTGTTGAGAGAGAAATACCGAGGGAAGGAGGTAGGTAGGGAGGGAGTGAATCGATAAATGTGAATGTGTGTGTGTGTGTGATTATGTCAAATCTTTATATATAAAATTATTTCAACAGTAAAAAGTGGAAGATTACTCTACTTTTTAGTAAAGTACATACAAGAAATAGGTTGCTGTTGACAGTGACTTCGAAGTCACTGTCAACCTTTTCTATGTGAAAGTTATATGTGTACATGCACAACGGTCTTCTTTCAGTTTCTCTCAACCAAATCCACTCAGAAGGATTCCGTTAGCTTGGGGCTATAGTAGAAGACACTTGTCCAAATGTTCCATGCAGTGGGAATGAACCAGAGACCATCCAATTGGGAAGCGAAGTTTTTAATTACAGAGTCAGCTTTTGAGAGAGAGAGAGAGAGAGAGAGAGAGAGAGAGAGAGAGGGAGAGAGAGAGAGAGAATCTGTGTTTGTGTTCCACACACGTTAACCAGGTATAAATTCTTTACAGGTATAAATTTTTTATCTATGTAAGGGGAGTGAACTTCCCGCAAAGGGACGTCACTCGAGGAATTCAGCCATTGAATAGACCTCAGAAAAACGAGTAACGAAGTACTGGGTACATTTCAATTGACTAAAAGCCTTGGAAATATTACTCCAGCATGGTCATAGTCCAATGATTGAATCCAATAAAGGAATAACAATTCAGACAGTATGTGTGTGTGTGTTTAGCGGAGAGATCTTAGTTTCACCGTTCATTTATATCATTTAACGTCTGTTTCCTTGCAATTATAGCTCGGACAGACGATTTCGAGGGAGGTTTTTTAACCAACCCCCGCTAGTTTTTCAAGATAAGTATTTGATTTTTGGTCACTGATTTGGGATAATTCGAGAAAGCAGAGACAGAGAATGATTTTGTTAAAATTTCCTGTCGAAGCATAAACGATGACGACACTGCTTATTGGCGACGGCGAACAACGACGTTGCCTTCCTCGTCAGTAACTCAATCTATGTTACTAAATACACACACACATACATGTGACGGTTTTTTTTTTGGTTTTTTTTTCAATTTTCGTCTACCAAATTCCTTCACAAAATATTGGTCAGCCCCAGTGCTATATAAGAAGGTCACTGAGTGAGTCTTGCAAACTGCGTGGGGGCTTCACTTGTGCTGAAGCCATGTAAAAATCACCTACCACACTTTGTAAAGTGGCTGGCATAAGGAAGGGCATCCAACCATAGAAACTACGATAAAGCAGACATTGGAGCATGATCCACTTCTCGGACCTGTGAGATAATGTCCAATCCATGTGAGCATGAAAGATTGACATTAAAATATGGCGATGAGGGAGACTTGCCCAAGATGCCACAAGTAGGACTGAACCCAAATCTATGTGGTTAAGAAGCTAATGTCTTAACCACACAGCTATGTCTGCACCTGTCTATTTAAATACAGCCTGTGGTTTGGAGTTGAGTATAAGTGTTCATTCATGTAAGGGAATTAGGAAGAGCTTGCAAGTGCAAGCGCAGTCAGTTGAAAACTCCACATACTGAATGCCAGGTTTCAGGGATCATCAGAAGAGAATGCACACCATTTACGGAACACCACCCTCACCACTTCCACTATCAGTGATGTGAGGCCCTATCTACTATTTCAATTGACTAGTATCCATCCTCAAGTCAATCTCAGGATCATCACCTCTCCAGCCATGCTTCATCATTCCTTTTCAGCCATGGCCAATGGCTGGCCCTCTTAACTGTTGCCTGGACCCCCTTCAAGACGATGTTCGCTTGCCAATGCTGGATAGTAACTGGTAGCTGCCACGGTCTCAGTTTGATCCTAATAAAACCCTTACATCCAACTTCTACAGAATATCACTCTCCTGTGAGAATCAGTGAGTGTTCTTGTCTCACCTTGCAAAACTTATTTTGGAAGAACAAGAAATGTCCAATAGCAATAACAACTTAACAACAATAACAATAATAAGAGACGAATTGACAGAGTCAGTAGAGCATCAGACACACTGCTTTGTGCTATTTTTGCCAACACTCTGCCTTCTGTGTTTGGATCCCAGTGAAGCCAGCTTTGTCTTTCCCCTTCAGGGGTGGTGAATAGGCAGAATTATAAGAATGTCAGACAAGATGCCTTGTAGCATTTGTGCCAGTTCTTTGCATTCTGAGTTCAATTCTAGTGTTGCCTCCCTGAGTAGTAGACTTAACTTGGATG
This sequence comes from Octopus sinensis, assembly GCF_006345805.1. Classification (NCBI taxonomy): domain Eukaryota; kingdom Metazoa; phylum Mollusca; class Cephalopoda; order Octopoda; family Octopodidae; genus Octopus; species Octopus sinensis. The sequence continues at coordinate 5,858,840 of NC_043005.1, read as the reverse complement.
GTCACCTGCCCAAATATTCAGTCTGCTATATGTTCAAATAGGCCAGATTTAACCTTTCACACCTACCCTACAATGTCATTCTAAGAATAAGCAAGAATGGCATTGAAATCTTGAAGTTACAAGATAATATATGATTAATTCAAAACAATATCAATAAAAAAAGAACTACATTTGACAGAGTCATCTGAATGCTAAAGGGTTGATACTATCACCTAGCTGAGTGTCTTTGATAGAATCCACTTTATTGCAAGCATTCAGGACAGGGTCCTTGTTTGAAGACCTCCCTTCTTCTCTCCCTCCCACTAGCCACAGAGACCCTGTAAGGGATCTTAGGCATTGCCTTCTCTTTTAACAAAAAGTAAAAATAGCAACAACAACAGCAATATTGACCAAAGAGATAAAAATCTGAAAGCTCTTACTCTGTTACAAAAATAGTGGAGGTATTGGTCACCTTGTCGACTGTTTTAGAAGCAGAAAGAGTATGGAAGTCCTCAGTGTACTCTGCAGATTCAGATTTAGAATTACTCAGAGTAGTAAAGTCTTCAGAATAGGTTTCCAACACTGCCACAGAAGGTGTTCGCTTCCTGCCTAATGGTACATCAGACACAATAGAATCTTCAGGCACTGATTCTGCAATGGACTCCTCTAGATGTGATGCAGTCTTGACAATAGATGCACCTTCAAAACTTACAGTCTGATGATTACTTAAAGCTGAATGGTTCCTTGGTATGAGTTCTTCAATGCTATGAACTCCAAATGAGGAGAAAATATTGGCTGCATTTCCTCTCTCAGGAATATCTTCACTGACTGATACATCTGATACTTTCTTGCTTGTTAACAGGTTTTTCTTTGGTTTCTTCGATGTCTGCTGTACATCCTGTTCCTCTGTTTCAGTTTCACTTTCTTCTTTCTCTGAGGAAATGGCTGCAGCACTGGCAAGTTCCAAATCATCAATGTTGAAGATGTTCACTGAAAATATATAGAAATAACAGGGAATTAAGGAAACGTGGTGATCAAATTTATATGAGTGTATATGTGTGTGCGTGTGTATGTACATGCGCATCTGTGTATGTATGTATGCTTGTATGTATGTATGAATGTATGTGTGTGTCTGTCTGTATGTATATGTGTGTGTGTCTGTATGCATGTGTTTGTATGTATGTACATTCTCTGTGTGTGTGTGTGTGTGTCTACATGCATGGACAGATGAGTGGACAGACAGACAGACAAATGGATGAATGGGCTGATGGAATGACAGGTGGATCCAAACGACTGGCAGCAAGTGACAGAGAATGTCCAACAACAGGAGAGTGCATTCATTGACAGGAAATGGCAGAATAAAGAAACTGGGTGAAAAAAGAAGGAAAAGGAAATAAAAAGACAAAAAAGGGAAACTGTAGAAGTGTAAGGTAAAGGGACGATCTGAGTGAGAGGAAAGATAAAGGTTAAAACAGGAATTACTGTAACCGGAGTGGGAGGAGTAGTAGGCAGAAGTCCATTACTGCCATGGTTCCAAGATTGAATATGAAATATTGATTGTCAAACCTCCCTGGCTGTGTGAAACCATGGTGTTGAGAAATATTGGCAGAAAGGCAATGGAGTGACTTGTGTTGAAATAATTGATGGTGGCAGGCTGATCCGACATTGGATTGGGACACAATGAAGATGTTATGTGAAAGTGATTGGTAAAATGACAGCCTATTTTGGTGTCAGAGTTAAGGGCCACCATAAAATTTGCAAAATTCTAGCTGAAAGTGGAATGTGTGAACAAGACATGATCTGCTAACCTTTCTAGGAAGACAGTGACTTCAAATAGAAACTGGCCCACAACCCATGCCAGCATGGTAAAGTGGACACAAACTGGCAATGATGATGAGGCTGGTGACAGCAACAATGACGATGCTGTCGATGATTGCCGTGGTGGTGGTCATTTACACAGCCTCCTCCCTTATAAATGTTTGTCACTCAATATCTGTGTCTTGACAAATATGAGCTAAGATTTTCAAGTAAAGAAAAATGACAGCTAATACACACTTTTCTCATACAATTTTCAAGTGGAACTTAAAATATGCCAGGCTTTTCTCAAGTTCGATATGTAGCAATTATTATCGCTGTTATCTAAGTTCCAATGATGGAGCTTTAATTTCCTTGTGAGAAATTGACCCCACCCACCTAAGAAGAATACTAATAAATTAAAAACAGAAAAATTCAACGTATATATACATACAGAAACACATCTATATAAATATATTCATACCTAAATAAATACACACACACACACACACAATTTTTATTGAGGGATTTGGCGGTTAAAATCCAAATTTAACAACAGAAAAAAACTTTATAAAGTACCAAACCTAGTTATCTCCCCTGTTCTGAGCAAAATTAATACATTAAAAAAATTAGCTAAGGGAAATAACTCAATTTGCCGTATGACGAATATTTATCGCTCGAGTAAGTTATGATGTACCGAATGACCTAAGCAAAAAATTAATTGAATTAAAATTTAATTCTTGAAGAAAAATAAAAAAACTAGTTGCAAATATTAACTCTCAAAGAAAAGGGAGCCATTTCTGGAAATTAATTATGTTCACAGAAAATTAAATTTTCATACTGAGGGGGGGGGGGGATTTGATCCTTGTTAGCAGGTAAGGGAAACAGCTACATACTTGTTCATGCCTTATTAGATCTCAACAGCAAAGCACAATGCTCACAGAACAGCTTAATCAATTGGTATAGATATTTGGAAGCAGATAAAGTGGTATAATCACTTTTGACAAGTAGTGATTTCCATTCTCATGATTACAAAAAATTCAGCTAAGGAAGATAACTCAAGTTGACCAATGGCATGAATGTAGATTTAATCTCCGTAGATAGTGACGCTTTGAATGGTTTTCTACTTTTTCCAGCCAAAAGCAAATTTTAGCTGATTGGGGATTTTTTGCAAATGTCATATCAAATAGTACAGTCATAGATAGATGCCTGTGATCATAAGTTGCCTGAATCAGGGCCAACTTGGTGCCCAAACAACACCAACACAAAATACACACACACCACATTAATTGTAGCAAAATTACTTTGCTATGCCCCAAATCTGTATCAAAACGCCAAAAGTTTATAATTAATTACTCATGAAGAATTAAAACAAAAAGTTATAGGCAGAACTTTATAGTGCAAATTATTAAGTCATGGGATGGGAATAGCACATATTTCAAGCAAGTTTATTAGAGATGACTAAAAGAGCCTCCTTCAGCAAAGGATTAAATTTGAAATCCCAAATAATGGGTGTGAAAATAATTTGTTTCAGACATGTCTACCTACATATGCATGCATGCTTGCATGGCTGTGTGGTTGAGAGGTTCAGTTTTCAAGCTCATGGTTTTCAGTTCAGTCTCACTGCATAGCACTGGCACCTTGGGTGTCTTTTACTAAAGCCCAAAACCAACCAAAGACTTTTGAATAGATCTGATAGACAGAAACTGAAAGAAGCCCTTTGTGTGTTTGTGTGTGTGTGTGTGTGTGCACATTTGCATGAGTGAGTTTCATATTTCCTTGCATCCACTGATTTGTAAACAATGGCTCCACTAACAATCCCATTTACTTACAGTCCAACAGGAAAACATGTCGAAGCCCCTTGATATGTCTCAACATGTTGTGTGATCCTTGTAAAACCCTTGTAAAAATCCTTGTAAACAAAAGGCTCATTTAAATGGATTTAAAAATCCATTACAAGGATTAAAAAATCCTTGTAAACAAAAGGCTCGTTTAAATGGTGTGGTTTGTTTCTAGTTCTCCACATAAACAGTCTGATCTGGTTGTTATTTTATAGATGGGTAAATTATCACCACATTTGGGAGGAGTGAGTTTGAAGGCAAGAAAAGCATCCACTCACATAACTCTGCCTGGACATACACTTGTCTGACACAGGCAAGCATGGAAAAGCAGATGTTAAGATGACAATGATGTTGACAACACACACACACACACACACACACACACCACACACACACACACACACACTCACACGCACACCCAGGTACTTCATCAGTTACGGCAATGAGTGTTCCAGTTAATCTGATCAACAGAACAGCCTGCTGAAATTAATGTGCAAGTGGCAGAGTACTCCACAGACATAGTACTGAATACCCAACCACTAAGACACATGCCTTCAGATCACATACACATGTACACATATTGCCATAGAATAACATAAAAATTTTACTAACTTCTTGAAAGATCTTCGCTCAAGTCCACCTCGTCCTCCTGTTTATTGCTTTCTGAGAGAACTTCTTCTATATCAGCTTCATCTTCTTCTTCTGGTATTGTCTCTGCAGTTAAAGACTCTGCAACCGTCTTATCTTCAATGGAAGACTTGACACCTGGTGAGGGTGTACGTGAGGTGGAAATCTTACGAGATGGTGAAGGACTCCGCACACGTAAAAGGGAGAAGTGTGGCTTGTGTGGCAAAGATTTATTTGTGGATGGAAAATCTTTATTCTGCTTCTAGTGGAGAAAAGAAAATTTAAGTATTACTTATTATTGTTATTATTATTATTATTTATTATTATTATTATTATTATTATTATTATTACTATTATTATTACTTCATACACATACAACAGATGAACTGTTGGAAAAGAAAAGTTCCTTGTATAGGGCTGTAATAAGTAACCTTAGATGCCAAGAACCTTCCTAACTATCCTAACTGTCCCTAATAATATTGTTTTCTGGAGCTGCACTAAACTAGGTTCTATGCCTATTTCCTCTATCCATCTGTTCAAATCTTTAAGGATAGGTCCTAATGCACCTATAACTACAAGGATACATTTCACATACACTTCCCATAGCCTTTGTAACTCAATGGCTAGGTCCTGGTACTTTACTGGTAATCGTTGTCATTATTATTATTTTTATTAATATTATTCAGGTGTCAAGCTGGCGGAGTGGTTAGCATGCCAGACAAAATGTTCAGCAGCATTTCTTCTAGCTTTATGTTCTGAGTTCAAATTCTGCTAAGGTCAGCTTTGCCTTTCATTTTTTTGTGGTTGATGAAATAAATAGCAATCAAGCAATGGGGTTGATGTAATCAATTTACCTTCCCCAAAAATTGCTGGCCTTGTGCCAAAATTTTAGAACAATATTATTATTATTATTATTATTATTGTTATTAATGATGGATTCTCTGTCAAAGATAACGTATGAGTTTTTCAGCTTCTTTGCCCAATGAACTGCACAAATGATTTTGTTTTGTTTATAGTGATCAAATGTTCATACCTACACATTAGCTCACTCTCTCCATCAAATCGACATTGCCTGAACAGGTGCACGGCATACCACGCATCAGGAGTCAAAATGACCACAAAGTAACACACGATGAAATGTTTTGCTCAAGAACACAACACACTGCCCAGTCTAGGAATTGAAACCACAGTCTCATGATTATGAGTGCAACACCCTAACTACTAGGCCATGCATCCTCATTAATGATGATGATGATGATGATGGTGGTGGTGGTAGTGGTGATGGTGGTGGCAGTGGTGGTTGCTGCTGCTGCTATTATTATTAATATTATTATCATTATTATTATTATTATTATTATTATTGGGAGCTCTGTGGAAATCACAGCCTACAAAGAGCAAAGCCATGGTGTGAGCAAAGCTTAGGAGTCACTATGAATGAAAATTTCAAAATTCTGAGGGACACAATGACTCAGTGCGATCACCTGACCAGGCATCGGAAACGAGACATTGTTGTGGTGAATAAAAATGAAAGAACATGCATGATCATCGACATAGCATGCCCCGGAGAAAAAACAAAAAAAACTGAACAACTACATCGTTTAACGTCCGTTCTCCATGCTAGCATGGGTTGGACGGTTCGACCGGGGTTCTGGGAAGCCAGAAGGCTGCACCAGGCTCCAGTCTTATCTGGCAATGTTTCTACAGCTGGATGCCCTTCCTAACGCCAACCACTCCGTGAGTGTAGTGGGTGCTTTTTACGTGCCACCTGCACAGGTGCCAGGCGAGGCTGGCAACGGCCACGGTCAGATTGGTGTATTTTATGTGCCACCGGCACGGAAGCCAGTCGAGGCGGTGCTGGCATCGGCCACGAGTCGGGGAAATACGAAGGTTGAGGTCAATGAGGAGAGTAGACATGATACCGATGGTAAGTGGCACACTTGGAAGTGTCAGCCCTCAGCTACCAGCATGGCTCAAAAAGATTAGTACAAGTTGGAACTGCAAGAATTCTTTGCAAGGTTCTTGAAGCATGACCAGTGAACAAGTGTTACCTTAGTCTACTCGCTGTGGACAGCTGACATTCTCCATCATACTCGACAAAATAAGTTGAGAGTTTTCATCAAATAATAATAGTAGTAGTAGTAGTAGTAGTAGTAGTAGTAGTAATCTTTATAAGGCAAAGAGAAACTAGAAATATACTCTGTAAGTCAGAGAGGAGAGATTTAAGATTTATCTCACTGATTAACTTACAAGTTCCTTTGGGATATCTTCATGAGTCGCTTCACTTGGAGATTCAAGTTTACCAATAAACTCTGCCAGACTTTCATCACCTGATGTCACACCAGAGTAACTATGCGAGACTTCTTTGACACTTTCTGGAATACAACATGGCAACATGAAGAAATGGTGGAAATCTAGTGTTTGCCATACAAGACAAGGCCAGAAATCATTAGAATTAGTCATGATCTCATATATATATATATATATATTTATATATATTACGGAGATGTACTTGCATAGCAAGTGATTTGATCTGAGATCGTGTGCTGAAATAAAAACAATTGCAGTGTGGAAGGTATTTGTAAGCCATTTAAGAAACACACAAAAGCCGTTCGATTCACTTCAACATTTAAGTTTAATTTGTCAAAATATTTTTGTCAGTGAACAGGTCGCGGTCTTATAGCGACGAAAATATTTTGACAAATTAAACTTAAATGTTGAAGTGAATCGAACGGCTTTTGTGTGTTTCTTAAATGGCTTATAAACACCTTCCACGCTGCAATTGTATTTATATATATATATATATACATATATATATATATAAATATACATACATACGTATGTATATATATATATATATATATATATATGTATGTATGTATATTTATATACATATATACTTGAAGGAAGATTATTCTCTCGCTTGGAATGAACAATGAAACAAGAGTTTGTGCAGCTTATTGTAGACAGTGCTGAGGTGCACTGAAACTCATCAGAAAAGGTTAAAAAGGGGGACAGAAATCAGATATATAAGTCAAGTAAAGAAAGACAGCAGTGAAAGTTAAAAGTACATACATGATGCACAGAATAAAAGAAAAAGCGAGAGAAAAGCAGACAGCAAAAAAGACATAAAGAGCAAAGGGTGTATAGGCAGGTTGGTGAATTTAGGGATGCATGGAATTTTTGAAGGATGAAGTGTCCTGATAGCTCGTAGCTGATGTGAGTAGTTTTATTCCATACTTTGACAATTCCAAACACGAAAAAAATCTCTCAACAGTTTCTATTTTTTGATTTTATGAACATGTCCATTGGTGGTATTGAATTGAAAAAGGTGGCCAAACTTGTTAGAAAGATGCTGGACAATCTCGTGGTCTTCTACTAAGTCAGTTGCTAGACATCAAAGTTTTAAGTGTTGGTCCCCAGGGAGGCAATATGTTCAAGGTACGGTAAGTGACTAACAGTGGATATTTGGTTGTGTGTCTCCGGGCAGCTTCCAGCAGATTGATAGGGGTTCCCCTGACTGGAGATACAATCTCTAAGTGTGGATGTACTATAGCCATATTGAGCTTTACATGGGTAATTTTGGGGCAGCTGACAAAGGTTTTACTGAATGATGCTAAGACAGTTTTGCCTGATTTGGTAATTTTTAGAAATATGGTCCATGTTATGCAGATTATTGTTTATAATGCTTATATCACATTCACCAGCAAACTTTTTAAGATAAGTGTTGTGAAGAGAGTAAGTAAATTTCAGGTTTTTCCTCCCAAAATGATGCCCTGGTTGACAGTTGTCTTGAGTTATCAGTCAGTAGTTCATTATTGCCTTGTGTGTAGGTCAGATTGCAGGAAAGATTTATAGTGTATAGGATCTGGTCTCTTTACCTCAAGGCACAGCTTAATGTTGTCTTCCTGTGTTTAGCACAGTAACATGCTTCATATTGGCACCTGATTCATTTATGCATGAAATAAATAGCAAATAATCCCTGCAGGACACCAGGTATTATCACATAAAGTGCAGAATGTTGTCCTAACTGTGACTAATTCTTTTCTGCTGAGAATGAAGGACTCTAACCAGTTATAAAGATTACCTTTCATGCCCACCGCAGAGAGCTTTGCTATGAGTCATTTGAATGGCACAGAATTAAAAACTTTGGTGAAATCAAGATAGAAAACATCCACCCATGAGCCACCATCTGTGATTCAGGTGACATCTTTCCTTTCTTTCCAACTATAAGAGACAGATTTCTAATGATGACTGCATCATTGGAGTTGCCTAAAGATTCCCCTGTAGTGGCACTGATAATAGTTTCAGAAGAAATGATAAACAAACAAAACATATATCATCATCGTTTTAACATCTACTTTTCCCTGCTTGCATGGGGGAAACGGAATTCTTTGAGGCAGATTTTCAACAGCTGGATGCTCTTCCTGTCACCAACCTTTATCTATTTCCAAATAAGGTAATATTTCCTCTATCAAACAACAAACAGTCAGACGAAGTTACAAGCGATTTTGTTCACAAAGATTGTGCAACATATTAAAACATGTCCAGAAGCCCAGGTGTGTTTTTGCAGTTGACTGCAAGCGTATGACACTGCCTGAATGTGATAGGGAGATTGTTGTTTTGCTTACAAGTTAGCAAATATGTGTAAGACAAGAGTACAAAATAGCTCACACACACATATTGCATGCATACTCACACACACACACACAACAGGCTTCTTTCAGTTTCTGTCTACCAATTTCACTCACAAAGTATTAGTTGATCATCAGCTATAGTACAGATCATTAACCAAAACCATCCATACAATGAACTGAACCACTCACAACATAGATCCAAAGCAAACTTCTTAACCACAAAGCCATCCATGCCAGCAATTAGAAATATAAGGAAAATAAATCCAACAAAACACTTGATATTAATCATTCAAAGTGAATCAATTCAACTAACCTGTTTTTAATTCAGATTTTTTCTCCGATTCTTTGTCTGTGACAGCTGACAGAACACCACTGTGTGATTCTTTAGATAACTGTGGCTTAAGAAAACGTCGACCACTTTTACCAATATTGTCATCTGATGTAGATTTGTCAAGATCATGACTGTAGTTCTTTCTGTCATTCTGTAATTTCCCAGAGCTGCTTTCATTATCATTTTTATGTGACTTCACTCCAGATGATCTACCGACATCAGAAGATTTTTTTCCAAACTTGGCAAACAGTTTAGAAGCTCTCTCCAATGCACTTGAAGTCTGTGCTGAGCTTTTCGCTTTTTGAAATGAAGGTGTGAGGTTACCAATTTCTGAATCAAAAGATTTCGAATTCAACAGCTCATCAGTTTGACTCCGTTTCATAATGGACAGATTAGGTGATGGTTTTATAAATGAATTGTTTCGAAAATTTAAGTCCTTTTTAAAAAATTTCTCCTGAACATCCTGCTTACTTGAGTCAGAGATATCAATGCTTGTGTCTTCACTGGAGAAAGAAATATCACTGATGTCTTTGAATGTTACAGAACCACCTTTGGTTTGTTTCTTCAGGGAATTTAAATAGTTCTAAAACGTAAGAACAAAAATATAATGAATCAAAGAATTGCAATTGTTTACTATAATAAAAATATAAACGACATACATTGTCACAAAGTTTAAGATGTACAACAACATCATCATCATCATCATCATTTAATGCTCATTTTCCATGCTGGCATGGACTGGACAGTTTGAGACAGGAACTGACCAGCTGAAGGGCTATTCAAGTTCCATGTCTGTTTTGACATGGTTCCTATGGCTGGATGCCCTTCCTAATGCCAACCACTTTACAGAGTGTACTGGGTGCTTTTATGCAGTACCAGCATGGGTACTTTTTACGTGGCACCAGCACTTACAAGCCTGCAAGATTAGGGATGCTCAGCAGGAGAGCATTGCAAAAGAGGAGCCTGCATGCAAGGGCAACCATGCTTTTACTTAGCTTGACATGTCTTTTCAAGCACAACAAACCACCAGAAGTCTCAGTCCCCTGTCATCCCCTCTGTGAGTCCCAACGTTTGTACATCATTTCTCACCTCTTCATCCCAGATCTTCCTGGGTCTATCCCCTTCCATATGTTCCGTCTATAATTAGAGATTGACACTTCTTGATGCAACTGCCTTCATTCATACACATTACATAGCCATATCAATGCAGTCTTCTCTCTTGCACACTACTTCTGATGTCATGTATAACCTTAAAATGCAAGAAGACTAATAGTTCAACTAGTGACTTCTCAGATGATGTAAAACTTTCCACCATTAAATACTAAGAAGATATTTTAACTACTTTTTTTGTTTTTTATGTATGCATGGTAGTCTCATTTTCATAAAATGTGCTCAGCAGTCCATGCTATGTGAGTGCAAGCCCCAGCACTTTATGGATTAATCTGGTATTTGGAATGTAAATTAATGTTTTAATTTAGATCACTTTAAAACATGGTGTTTGTAACATAAAACTAGGGGTGGTCTCAGGTGTGTTAGTATCTAAATGGTTAAATCCCACCCTACCATCACTGGATGATATAGTCAAGGATTTACTGTTATTAAATAAAAACTGATGGATGGTCATGGCTGGGATGCCTTTGCCCATAAGGTCTGCTTAATCCTTTTGTTAACATATTTCTGTTGAAATACCTTACCTTTCTTTCAATTAATTTTTAAAATAATGAAGAATTTAGTAAAATAACTTTGTCAGTGTTTGAAGCATAAATTAACAGGAAATTTCAATGAAATGTTTAAATTTAAAACACTTTAAAGCAAGAACCAGAGGACAGTCACGGGTGGAATGGTATCGAATAGGTTAAAGCTTAAATACCTGCAGATCATCATTGCTCTTGGTAGACTTTCTGTTCTGATTGAGTTGTTGTGAAACTCTACTGAGTAAAGCATCAGTAGAACCGATATTGTGGAGCATGGTGAGGGATCTGGAAATATAGCAACGGGACATTTTTAATGTAATGCTGCACAAACATGCATGCCTATAATATATGTAACAAATATATAGTAAAACTGTATCATGATGTACACACACACACACAAATGTGTGTGAGCATGTGGGTTTTATATAAAATTATACAAAAAGACCTTCAAACATTACTGGCAAAGTATTCAATACATGTAGAATATAAAATTTGTTGATTTTTTCTTTGTAAAAATAAATTATATATATATATATACAAGTAAAACGCTCCCCCGTCTAATGGACGGTGCTGAGTTGTCAAACATTTAAACCAAATTTTCTCAAAACAACTTGTCCGACCGACCCATAGGCCTCCCCTTTGAGAAACACTGATTTAACCTAAATTTGAGACACCGTGCATTTTTCTCGTGTACATGTAATATCAATCGCAACAGCTGATGTACTTGCGTGTACAAATGCACATTCCCACGGCTTTATCAATCGCATTCTCACCTGGAATCAGTTTTTATAATTTTTTCAAGACTTATACACGCCCTGATATTGTCAGTATCTACATATCAAATTTGAGCGCAATCGGATGGAGAATGCCCAAGATCCTAGAAGACACACACACAGACAGAATGGATTTTATATAATAGATATACTAGCAGAGATACCCGGCCTTGCTCAGGATTAAAATGGCATAGATTTTTATTGTTTTACTTGTTTCAGTCATGTGACTGCAGCCATGCTGGAGCACTGCCGTTGGTTGAACAGCAGGGCCATCTACATAAAGGGATTTGTTGTTTGTCTGCCTTCCTACTCATTAGGACTTTGGTTTTAGCTAGGTTGACTCTAAGGCCCTTCGATTCTAATCCTTGTTTCCACGAAAAATGTGTACGTTCCATAAGACACTACTGCATGTTTTTTCTTAACATTCATGGTGTATGTAGGATTACATTATCCAATATATCCTTCCGTAATATAAGAAGGTAATGTGTGGTTTGAGAGAAATTTAACTGCTGTTTCTATCTGGTTGGATGTTACATAGAATCTTCCTTGTTTGCTCCTTGTTTAGGAAGTGAACACATAAGTTAATTTGGTTAGTGAATTTATACTTTTGCCTCTAAGCTGAGATTAACGGAAATTGCAGTGTGTATGGATTACAACCTGAATAATGAGGTTAATACTATGATAAGGCAATGGTACATTAATACAATACAGTGATCCATCAAATGTAAAGGAGTGGAGTATATATTAGAACAGAAATGACACAGTCATGCCAGTTTCTACATTCAAGGCCACAACACAATCACCTTGTGTATAATAATAACAATGAAATTATTGTATACAGTGTTCAGGTGCACCACAACTTGTCAGAAAGTGCATATAAAGTACATGCAGTAATGTAAAAATGTCTGGAAAGCGAACAGTGTATGAGTCAGATACACGCTTGTGTGTGTATGGAGGGGAGAAAATCTGGTGTAGTGTTGGCGAATCTCAGAAAGCATGGAAGTTTTGAAGGATGCAGTACTCTGACAACTAACAACTGATGCCGGCAGTTTGTTCCATGCTTCAGCAACTCTAAGCGTGAAAAAATGTTTCCGAAAGTCATGGGAGCTGTGCTGTTTTCTGACTTTGTAAACATGTCCACGGGTGTTAGACGGGTGGAGTTTGAAAAGGTGCTCAGAGTTATTGTTTGTAAGATGGTTAATAATTTTATGGGTGTCTGCCAAGCCAGCTGCCAGACGTCGGAGTTTCAGTGTATCCATGCCCAGGGAAGTAAGGTGTTCAGAAGACTATGGTAGATTTATACAGAGGACATAAGTACATTAAAATGGAAGAGTATGGCTTAGTGGTTAGAGTTTTCAACTCACAATCTTAAGGTCACAAGTTTGATTCCCGACGATGCAGTGTGTCCTTGAGCAAGACACTTTATTTCACATTGTTTCACTCCACACAGCTAGCAAAAGTGAGTTGTACCTGTAATTCAAATGGGCCCACTTTGTCATTTTCTGTGTCACAGTGAATCCCCCAGAGAACTACATTAAGGATATGTGTCAATGGAGTGCTCAGCCACTTGTGCGTTCATTTGATGAGGAGGCTGTTCCGTTGATTGGACCAAATGGAACACTCATTGATGAAACCGACAGAAACGCAGGTCAAGTATATTAAAACAGTGTGACTTGGTCACCAATCACACAGGGTGACAGGCTTAAAATCACAACCTTTATATAAAGAGAGAGAAAAAGAAAATCTTATACAAAGTTGCTGTTTTGATCAAAGATATTTTAGAAGTGACTTTCCCACTTTTTGTTTTTTACAATCATGGGTATATCTGTTATTATAGTCACTTGTCCTTATATCAAGACCTGGACATTTGATACCTTTACCATGTTTCACTCTGTTGCAAATATTCTAACAAGATCCAAAGTCTAAAAATAACCTTCTTCCTCCTTCTTACTAATCTGAAGGTCTTCAAATGGTGGTGGTCACTTATGTCCCTTCTCTGATTAATCAAATCATGAAATCATAGAGAGTTTGTGTAGATTAACATGTGAAGACATATGGTCAAGTAGTTATGGTGTTTGGGCTGATAATCATAACAACATGGGTTCAATTCCTGTACTGAGCAGTGCACCGTCCTTGAACAAGGCACTTTTGTTTCTTGTTGCTTCAGCTTATTCAGCTGAAGTGCTAATGCAGCTCTCTCTCTCTCTCTCTTTCTCTCTCCAGCCTTCACATCCTGGATGTGCTGCTGGGTTAAATGCTAGGAAAGTCAAGAGGGTATCTTATGTCTACTCGTGAAAACACAAACACTTAAAACCATTAGCAAAAGCATGATACAGGTTACATGCTTGTGAATCTTGATTGTGGCTTGGCTTTTATAAAGTAACATAATATTAGGTTGTCCCAAAAGTTCGTAAACACTTGCGAAAATTGAATTTTTACTCGCCAAGTACTAACAAAAACAACAAAAATTATTCCTCAAAATAAAGACCTTTATTTTCCAAAACTTTCTACGAACTTTTGGGACAACCTTATATATGACACAATGAACTGACAAATATAGACTTGTTAAACACAATCATAGAACACATGAAGATAGTTCACATTAAAGGTTCTGAAATACTGTATTGCAGTGAGTATCTAGGTATACAACAATTTTTAAATTTATAAATATAAAGCTTTAGAAAGGCAATATGCTTGAGTGTCTGGAAAATGTCTGAGTGTCTTATACTCAGTATCATTAATAAGACAAGATAATCAATAGTTTTCAATGTATTTTTGTTACCTGCTATTTTCACCTTAAAGTCAATCTATTGCTCATTAGCCTTTCCCAGGACCCCCATTATACATCCACGCTAATTTGTCATGCTATGTTACCTACTGCTGTTGCTGTCATCATACCATGTCACCTGCTGCTGTGCTGACACTACTTATCTCATCCAATCACAGTTACACACAAAGTTCATGATACTCGTAGCTTGACCATAACATATTGGTACAGCATGCTGATAACAACATATTTTTCAGACACCTATGTGGTATCAAACTGCTGGATCAGGTGATGAAGGTCACGGAGAGGGTCATTGCCCATCCCATTAGGGAGAGAGTTTGCTTAGATGAGATGCAGTTCGGTTTTGTGCCAGGTAGAAGCACCACTGAATATGAATAGCCTGGGCAAAGTTTAGAAAGCTTCTACCCCTACTGGTGACAAAGGGTCTCTCACTCAGAGTGAAAGGTAGATTGTACGATGCATGTGTGCGAACTGCCATGCTTTTCGGCAGTGAAACAGGCTGTGACTGCGGAGGACATGCGTAGGCTCGAAAGAAATGAAGCTAGCATATTTGTAGCTATGATACCTGTGCTGAATGTGGCCGATGCCAGTGCCGCCTTGACTGGCTTCTGTGCCGGTGGCATGTAAAAAGCACGAACTGATCATGGCTGTTGCCAACTACCTCTGGCCCCTGTGCCTGTGGCACGTAAAAAGCATCCACTGCACTCACGGAGTGGTTGGCGTTAGGAAGGGCATCCAGCTGTAGAAACACTGCCAGATCAGACTGGAGCCTGGTGCAGCTTCCTGGCTTCCCAGACCCCAGTCAAACCATCCAACCCATGCTAGCATGGAAAACAGACGTTAAAAGATGATGATGACTTCTATCATTTTTTTTCTCTTGTATTTCAGAAAGAGATATTTTCCCTGAAATATTATTGGATCATTAACATTGTATGTAAGGTTAAGACAATAATTTTGTTCTCATTCAATAACATTATTTTATGTGCCTTCATTAACTTCTCGCCTGCATTGCTCAAAGGTTTTCCATACATTTATTTTACTATTTTCCACATTTTAACTTTAAAATATAGTTATTGATTTGTGCTTTCCATATAAAATGTACCAGATTTTTTCTGATTGGTCCCTAGTGACCCACAAAATCAAGAAAGATTGAAAACAACTGATCTACACAAACAGCCACACTCAACATAACAGTCTTCTTCAGCGTATAAGAGAGATCTGTGAAGACCAGACATAGATCTTTAGATAAATTAGAAAGCCTTTACAGAAAATAGATAAAATAACTGAAACTGTCTGAGTATGTGACAGACTAATTAAGTTTAAACACATCATCAGCAACATGATAGCAACAGTGATCTCTGAACATGCAAGACTGGCAGATGAGAAAAAGCACTGTTTTTACGAGGTCCTCTTCCGGATAATCTTGCTAACACATGACAATGACTTTGTTATCACAGACATGTTGAGAAACACCATGATGGAAACTTTGATGTACATGGGGGTTATGAAGATAATAGAAGGAATGAAAAAGGGTTAAAGTTCTTAGAGTTCTATGACGTGAACAGTCTATTTGGAACATCAGTTTCAGGAAACCAAAACCAGTCACCTAATATCTTAGTAGTTGGTTGTAAATTTAGCAAAGACAAAGGTTTAAGTTAAAAGAAAGAAGAATCTTGCCTCTGCTGTTATCCAGGAAGTGGCCATGTTTAATATGTAGAAAAGTTTGTGAAGGCCAGACACAGATCTTTAGATGACGAAGAAATCTTTCACAAAAAGGACAAATATAATACACTTCTTTGGCTCTCAAAATCCTGGTTACATATATAAAATCCGTTCATACCTGCACTTAAAGTCAACACACGCACACACACACACACACTCAAACACACACACACACACACACACACACACACACACACACACAACACACACACACACTCAAGCACTTTACTCTATATCAAGGGATAGTCATTTTTTTTTTTATGATTCCGAATTCCAAAGGATTACCAGATTCACCAGACTGCTGAAATCCTCATCAGTACCAGGGTGACTTCAAAAGATGTTAATAGTTTGGTGTTGCTCTAAATATGGATAACCAACAACAAAACAGAAAAGAAATTCATAAAGATTTTGGTCCTATTTATGCATTGAAAAATCTAAACCTAGATAGGAACCCCTTGCTCTATTCAGACTATCATTACTTTATCTATTACACATATACTTTTCAAATCAATAATTAGATCCTAGTATATATGTATACTACACACTGCAATTATATGTCACTATAAACATTTCAAAAGGTCCTAAACTTCAGAGTACACAAACAGCTGTTGATAATGAAGTAGATAAGTAAATAGATAAATAAATAAATAAATTTGTATACACGTGTACGTATAGTACATGTGTGTATATATATGCAAGTATATGTGTATGTGCGTGTGTGTATATATATATATACACACACACACACACATATATACACACATGTATATGCGGTGTGTGTGTGTATTGTTTGTAGATATGCATGAATGCTTACAGATAGTATTTCAAAATCAATCCTACCCAAATTACTGTTTACAGAATTTTTCTTTCATTATTTGAAACAAAAGCAGATATTGTTTGAATAGGGACAGCAATAGAAATATGGAACATACAACCTGGTAGCTATGCTTGATGTGAGTGCCATTTGACTGACTGAAACAGTGGAAAAGCCAGCCATTTACACATACATCACCACCATCCTCCTTCCCCTCTTCTTCATCATCATCATCATCCACTTTTCCATACTTGTATGGCTCAGATGGAATTCATTGCAGCAGATTTTCTATAGCCAGTGTTGTGGTGAAATCTTGACACTCTTGTGGGATAGCAAGCCAACTGTCCTAAACTGTATAAAGGCGCATGGACACTGTCAATGAAGGACAGTGTGGTGTGTGCAGGTGCTTTGTGAAGACAGTTGTAGAAGTCATCGAGAAGAAATATTGTTTGTTCTGTTTGTTTCTGATTTATATTTGTATTATTATAAGTCCATGTTATAAAGTGGCATGTACAGTGAGTTCAAAGAAGGACGTAACAGTGTCATTGAGACACAACAGCCAGATGTCCCTCCTGACATCAACACTCACCTGTTTTCAAACAAGGTAATAGTTCCTCATGGCAGGATGAGTTTCCATGGAAGAGTGGAAACAAATGGCACTGCTTGTATGACAGTGATGCTTGCTTAGAGCTATCAGATGTTGTGAAGACAAGTAGACACAAGCACACACACACACACAGACATCCATCCATGCATACACACACACGGTGAGCATGTCAAAACTTTGAAGTCACTATCAACCATTTCCTTGGATAAAATGTACTCCACTAACCAGTAATGAGTAATCCTTCACTTTAATGTTTAATCGTTTTTTTACACATATAACATGACATAAAACAAACATTTATACATGTATATATGTTTTATACATATATATATATATACAGTTACAACAGGTTTCTTTCAGTTTCCATCTACCAAAGCCATTCCCAAGGCTTTAATTGACCTGGAAGACACTTTCTCAAGGTGCCATGCAGTGGGACTGAACCTGAAACCAGGCGGCTGGGAAGCAAACTTCTGAACCACAGAGCCCCAACTACACCCATCACAGATACAAGTATTTCTGGGTGGGTAACAGAACTGGATAGGTAGAATAAGTATATTGTTAGAAAAGAAAGGGATAGATAAAATTATTGAGATAGAGTATGCGACAGGTTCATTAAGTTTAAACTTATCTTAGATAACATAGTAACTATGGTTTGCACTGAATAAGCAACCCAGTTAGGACTGACAGATGAGAAAATGCAGTTTTTATGAGGTCCTCTGACAGACAACCTTGATAATGAATGACAGTGACCTTGTTATCACAGCTGGTGGGTTTAATGGATATGTTGAGAATCACCATGATGGACACCCTGAAGTTCATAGGGGCTACAAAACAAGTGGAAGGAATGAAGAGGGATCAATGTTTTTGGAATTCTATGATGTAAATGAATTAACCATATGCCACACCAACTTCAGGAAACCAACCACCCTGACATGTAAACCAAGCAGTTGGTGATAAATCTGGCAAAGATATACCATCCAGGAAGTGGTCATGCTCAATATATTGAAAAGGAGTGGGTAAGATGAATCCATTGTAAACTATGGATATACACAAGTGATGCGGTGGGGATCACAGGCAGGCCAACAGAGAAAAAGGACTTGGTCCATAAGAGAAGCATTGGAGTACATAAATAAATAAATTCTTTCAAATTCTTAGAAGGCTCCCTAAAAGTAATTGATAGCTTCAGTTATATAGGCAATAGAGATGGGTGGCCAAAGTAGGAATGGTTCTGAAAAGGTTCAGGGAGTTGTTTTCAACATGAAAATCCTCTCTTCATAAGAAGGACAGGGTGTATAACTTTTGCATATGATATACAAGTTTGTATTGCAGTGAAAACAAGGAAGATTGGACGTAGAGGATATGTGTATGAGTTGTAAAGAAATGAAGCAAGCCCGTTCTACTGGATGTGTAATGTTAGTGTACATGAATGACGGAGCATGAAAGGCCTGCGAGGAAAAGTGAGTGTAAAGGAACCAGAAATGGTGAGCAAGAGAGAAGGATATAATGGTTCCTAGGCGAGAAGGTGGATCTCAAGAGGTGAAATCTCATGGAGTTAACGAAGGGCAGTAACAAATGTGGAGATATTGTGCTGGACACTGACCATCCAATCTATGTTTACATACGTGTGTGTGTGTGTGTGTATACATGTACACACACACACACAAACAACTGTGTGTAAATCCCTTTCGAACTTGACAATCGATGAAAACGAGTCCCTAAAGCAATCGACTGTTTGCGTTCGATCTACTAGAAATAATAATCAAATCTTCCAATCTTATAATCTTATAATCCATTAAAAAGGACTATGAACAAGCTGTGCCAAAATTCAAGAAGTGGTGGTCAAGGCTGAATTACTTTGACTATAAATAAGTCCGTTCGGTCAAGGATGACTCGGCCTTAACAAATAATGAATCTGATTAGTATCAGTTGTTAGTCACGAACGCAAGCAATAAGCTTTACTTTTATGTTTACAGAAAATTCGCAAATAATAATAAACTTACATTTAGTTCTTCTGTTGTGTGATTTGTATTTTTAGTTGTTATTGTTTTTAATTGCGAATAGAATTGATGATCTAAATAGTTTGAATATTAGTGGAAGTCTGGAAACTTTTAGATCATAGCGTGGCTAACAACCGTTGACGATTCGAAGATCTGAACTACTTTGGTTATTTCGTTTTTAATTTAGAAGTTACTGAACAGACGGGTTCGCAAGGTCAATAGCTGTGGTATAAATGATTTAGAAATATTTAGAAATATTCTTTCAGATTTCTTTTTAAGTGAACGTTAGAATTGTTTTGTTTACCAAATCACTGAAATATTGTCATTTTTATGTTTCTTTTTTTCAAAACATCGAAGAAAAATTGTTAAGTCAAGATTGAGAGATGAATTTTAAGTTTAAAAAATTGGATATATTTGAAATAAATAAGTGGACAATGAATATAGGTATATATAGGTATATAAAAATTACATAGACGAATTAAATTTACGAAATGTTTTTCGAAGTAACGAAATGGGACTGTCTGCGTCAAAGGTGGATAAAATTTTACAGCTGTACATAATTAAGAATGCACCGTTTAATGTGCATCTTAGTTACTGACGGTGTAGAGCCAGACTTTCGACGATTCGTTCTCAACAAATTGACTTTCTTATTTTCGCAATTCTGTTTCAATTTTCGCGTCACCAATTTGTAAACTCTGATAAGTTTATGTTCAAAATTTACTTTCAACTTCTAAAAAGTAATTTGTTTTCTTCTGCAATGGCGGATGCAGTCTAAGTTAGATACATAATTAAGAACACACCGATCAAATTTAATTTTGATTTATAACTGAGATTGATTTCTCGGTGGAATTCTACTCCTCTACGAGCGGAACAAAATCCAGAAATACCGCTATCTGTCGGCCAACTACATTTTCCATCCTATGGCGTTCAAGACTTTTGGTGGGGTCAGACCACTAACTGCGAGATTCCTGTCTTCCCTGGCAACTCGCCTTGCAGAGGTAACTGGTGAGGGCGCTTGGCTATTCCAGCGCATCAACCTCGCCATCACTCACGGAAACGCTGCAAGCGTGCTGGCGTGTCTCAATAGCTATTAGACAGGTTTCCCAGCACCCCCAATTTTTCAACCCAAGGTGGTCAATTGTTTTAGATTTTTTTTTCTTTTTCTTACTAATTTCTTCAATTTTGTTCTCTGTTTTGTCCAATTTTCTAATTTAATTTTGTAAAATGGTAAACACTGTGAAGGTAATAAAAAAAGATTCTGAAAGTCCGCCGATCAGCGATTATCCCCTTCTCCTGAGACAAGTGTAATTGTAAAAGTTTACCGTATTTTTCCCCCTAGAATTTCAGTTTTTACATTTTGCCACTCAATTTCGTGTCCAGTTACTTCCCCGTGAGATACTAATAGCTATTCCAAACCTCTGCCATAATAATAATAATACTAATCTTTCCACGATAGGTGTACAGCCTAAAATTTTAAGGGAGCAGTGTATTCGAATTTACATCGACTCCAGTTTTCAACTGATACTTATTTTGTAGAAAGTCGACTTCAACGTAATTTGAATTCAGAACATAAAGACGAAGGAAACGCTGCTAAACATTTTGGGACGGACGTAAAGAATACGCACACCACCCGTTTTCGGTGTTACCCTAACCCCTAAACACCTGGTGTGTGTATTCTTTATCTTCACCAAAACAAGGATATAAACAGTAAGATAGAAGTAAACACTTGTTGGAATTCCGAGGAGTATCTTCTTATTAGAGTGATGGAATCACATGGACGTTACTTTTTGTTATTGTGATAGCCTGCGGAGGTAAGAAATACGCACACCACCCGTTTTCGGCGTAACCCTAACCTTAATCCTAACTCTAACCCTAAACACCGGGTGTATGTATTCTTTACCTTCGCCCTTGTTTTATTGGGATTGTTGACCACCTTACATCTACAACGGAAAGGCATCCACTGTCTCTCTACTTGCTACAATTAGCAACCATATTCCCTCAACCTGTATTTTACTGTCTACAAAAATTTAGGACACATTTAATAATGAAACATAAAGTCTTAAAATTGAGACGGATTTATACAGTTGCAACATCTCTTACCTTGGGTTTGCTCGATCAGGGCTGATTTAAGAGCAGAAATGTTCCAGCTGTGGTCACTTCGAGCTCAACAACAACGTCTTACACTCAGATAGAAAATACCTGATTTAAGATCTAAAGGAGATCAATAGATAAGCTTACAATAGTTTCTTAGGTTCAAACCAAGACAACCTAGGAATAAGAGTTCCTACAAAGAATTTTCCTTGCATGCAATGTGCATCCAATTAGATAGCTCTGAACTTCAAGCAGAAAGAGCACACTGGGGGGTACAGTTTCATTATTTATAAAATACTAGCAATGCATCTCGGCGTTGCCAGAGTATTATGACCTACGTTGTATTATTTGTTCCTTTCTTATGGACAGAATCTGTACACAAGAAGTATGAAGCAAACAACTCTTCTTTACAAACATGATTTTCGGTCATTTTTCTGATGAACAATGCTGCAGTTTCCGTCTGCTAAATTCAGTCACAAGGCTGTGGTTGACCTAGGGCTATAGTAGAAAACATTTGCCCAAGGTACTATGCAAAGGGACTGAACATGGAACCATGTGGTTGGGAAGCAAACTTCTCGACCACACAGTCATTCTTGCACCTAATGTGTGTGTGTGTTAAATCGAATATTGTGTCCCACTATGTCTCAAAGTCAGCAGTTCATCAAGCAGAGATCTATAAAATAAATGCCAGATTGAGATCGAATGACTAAACCCAGTAAAATAATGTTTAAGGACTTAATGGCTTCAAATCTAAGGTAATGGATTACTAACCACAAGATAATGAGTTCAAAGCTTCGTATTGAACTTCCACTCCATACGATAACACTATTTGTACATCTCAGTCTACTTCACTTCCAACAATTAACAATTGTAATTTGAAGTTGAATGCTTAGCAGTAAGAACGATGTCCAGATTTCTTTTAAAATTATTGTGCAAAATATTCTGAGAAAAAATATTTTTTTCACCACAACAAAGCACATACTGAGGTGTGTCTGTGGTAACTTGATCCACTACAAATAGCAGCCAAATCTGTCTTAAAACACACCCTTTCATCAAAAGAAAGACACAGATTTGCAGTATTTCAGGAAGAAAAAAAATAACTATGCGATGAGTCTGCTACATCAGAGGCAACTCTGGGATAGACAAAACGCAGACAAACATGCTCCACATTAAAAGATTATCTACTAAATAATACTAATAAAATTGATGGTATATCTTCGAAGTTTCATTCCCTGACAAAACTCCATGTATTTTAAACATTTTCTCATTATGCTCTATCTAAGAGTTAGGTTGTGGAGGCAGAGTTGCCTCCCTTAGCTAAAGACCTCAAAATTGTGCGACCCGACCTCGTTTTCGAAGTAATTTTTGTAGTTAAAAGGAGTTGTGCAAAAAACATACTTCATTTGGTAGCCGAAAGATTACTGAAACTTTTGATACCTCATACGTCAAAATCGGCAACTCAGTTTTCGAATCCATAAGGAACACACACAAACTCTGTTTTATATATTAAGATAAGGCGGTGAGCTGGCAGAATCGTTAGCATGCTGGGCAAAATGCTTAGCGGCATTTCTCTGACTGCACGTTCTGATTTCAAATTCCGTCGAGGTCGACTTTGCCTTTCATTCTCTCGGGGTCAATAAATTAAGTACCAGTTGAGTACTGGGGTCGATGTAATCGACTATCCACCTACCCCTAATTTCAGACTTTGTGCCTATAGTAGAAAGGATTATTTATAAGAAATAAGGTAGGAAAACAATAATCTTTTGCTAACTATATAACATACTATAGAGTTTCGTTCTTGTAGAAAAAAAAAACGAAAAAAGAAGGCAGTTCCGACAACGGACAGTCAACAGCAATTGACAAGGTTGCAAGACGCAACGAAAATTTTAGTAAAAATAAATAAGTAACTGAGTGGAAATCAGACCGGTGAGTGTGTTAAATTAACAAGACACTAAAAGAGAATGACTCTTCCCAGACACAATAAAATATACTATGGAGTTTTACCCCTCATGTGATGGGTAATACTTTGGAAGTGTGCTTTTGCCACTATGGATAATATAAGGAAATATAGCAGACATACAATAATTATAATTTAACTTTGATGAAATTTCTTGGAATACATTTCATATCTGAAACAAACAAACAAACAAAAGAAATGGAACTGATATGTAAGTCCCTTCGCTATTACTGTCTCAAGTTCTTGGACTCCCAGGGTCGGTTACTCGGTTTCCATGGTGCATAAGTGACCAAAATCACAACATTCTCTCTGAACGAGATACCAGTCTTTTTTTTTTATTTTGTTATTTTGTTTCAGTCATTTGACTGCGGCCATGCTGGAACACCGCCTTTAGCCGAGCAAATCGACCCCAGGACTTATTCTTTGTAAGCCTAGTACTTTTTCTCTTGCCGAACCGCTAGGTGACGGAGACGTAAATACACCAGCATCGGTTGTCAAGTGATGTTGGGGGGACAAACATATGTATATATATATATATATATATACACGATGGGCTTCTTTCAGTTTCCGTCTACCAAATCCACTCACAAGGCTTTGATCGGCCCGAGGCTATAGTAGAAGACACTTGCTCAAGGTGCCCTGACCCCACAAAAAACACATTCTTTTCAACTCTAGGCACAAGGCCCGAAATTTTGAGAGAGGAGCTAGTCGATTAGATCGCCCCCAGTATGCAGCTGGTACTTAATTTATCGACCCCGAAAGGATGAAAGGCAAAGTCAACCTCGGCGGAATTTGAACTCAGAACGTAACGACAGACGAAATACCTATTCCTTTACTACCCACAAGGGGCTAAACACAGAGAGGACAAACAAGGACAGACAAACGGATCAAGTCGATTATATCGACCCCAGTGCGTAACTAGTACTTTTTTAATCGACCCCAAAAGGATGAAAGGCAAAGTCGACCTTGACGGAATTTGAACTCAGAACGTAGCCGTAGACGAAATACCACTAAATGTTTCACCTGGCGTGCTAACGTTTCTGCCAGCTCGCCGCCTTAACACAAAAAACACATAAAGTGGTGCCACTTTAAAAATGCTGCCCCCCCCCCCCCCAGCTACGCTAGTGCATACGTACTAAGTGTAAAAATCAATGTTACCAAATTAAAAGGTTGCGAGCTGGCAGAATCGTTAGTGTTGGGGAAACCCTTCGCAGTATCCATTTTGGCTTTTTTCGTTCAAATCTTACTAAGGTCAACTTTATGTTTCATTTTTTTTCTTCGGGGTTGATAAAATAAAGCACCAGCCAAGTGCTGTTGCTAGTAGAATAGACTAACCTTTCTTTTTAAGAAGTGCTAGCCTTGTAACTAAATTAGAAACAAAAACAAATTTTAATAATAAATAGGCGCAGGAGTGGCTGCGTGGTAAGAAGCTTGCTTCCTAACCACGTGGTTGCAGGTTCAGTCCCACTACGTGGCACCTTGGGCAAATGTCTTCTGCTACAGCTTCTGTCCGGCCAAAGCCTTGTGAGTGGATTTGGTAGGCGGAAACTGAAAGAAGCTCATATATATGTATATATATCTATGTGTGTCTGTTACCCCCATCACCACTTGACAACCGGTGCTGGTGTGTTTACGTCCCCGTAACTTAGCGGTTCTGCAAAAGAGACCGATAGAATAAGAGGCAGGCTTAAAAAGTAAGTACTGGGGTTGATTCATTCGACTAAAAATTCAAGGCGGTACTCCAGCATGGTCACGGTCTAATGACTGAAACAAGTAAAAGATAAAACACACGAATCCAAAAGTGGGGTCTAAATTGTGTCCCTGAAACTACGTAGCTTTGTACCAATGCTAGAAACCCTTTGTTATCAGTTAAAATATAGGAAACTTCAATTAAACATGGGTGAAAACCTGGAAATTAATGAAGGTAAATCGATATAATAGAATGCTGAATATAAGTGAAATGTCATTAACAATTAAGCCTGATTAATTAAGTTTGGAAGATAAAGTAAAAGCAAATCGACCTCATTAATAATAATTTGAATATTTTAAGTTTGAAGATAAATGAAGTCAATGGAAATGTGTTGCCTCTCATCCTCTTGGAGTTGGTAAAATAAAGCACCAGTAAAGCAGAATCGTTAGCACGCCGGGCGAAATATTTAGCGGTATTTCGTCTGGCGTTACGTTCCGAGTTCAAATTCCGCCGAGGTTGACTTTGCCTTTCATCCTTTCAGGGTCGATAAATTAAGTACCAGTGAAACACTAGGATCGATGTAATCGACCAGTCCCCTTCCCCCAAGTTTCAGTAGAAAGGATTATTATTATAACTGTTAGAGTGGCAAACAAGCAGAATCGTTACCGCGCCGGACAAAATGCCTAGCGGCATTGCTTCCGCCAAATTACGTTCTGAGTTCAAATTCCACCAAGGTCGACTTTGTTTTTCATCCTTTCGAAGGTCAATAAAATAAGTGCCGGTTGAACACTGGAGTCGATGTAAGCAACTTACTAACTTCCCCGAAACTGCTGATTCGGTTGCCAGGTAACCTATTCCCAAAAATGGTCTTCTTCAGTGAGATCGAGACTGGAAGCAAGCCTCAGAGAGGCGGAGACATCGCCATCAATTCCTGTGGCTGTTGTTCGGGGTCACTGAAAGTGACCCCAGTGCCACAGGATCTGCCTATCTCGAATTGGTCCTGTCAACCACGTCCGCTCTCAAGAAAAACAGTGTACGGGATGATGAATGTCATGGGTCGACGCTGTCATCACCTTCGATGGGCTCTCATAAGCAGTAAGCAATGTTAGCCATCATATAATGCAGGGGTGGAGGATGAGGGGCACGTGTCCCCTCAAGAAAAGAAGTGCGCCCTTCTAAATAATGTTATTATGCCCTTTTTTCCCGGAATTGTATTCGTTTCTGACCTTATGCCCTCTCTTCGAAAAATTCCTGGGAGCGGCCCTGTAATGGGCATCTTTGGAAGTATTCGTTTGTCACAACGGTTGATATCAGGAAATATGGCAAACAATAATTATAATTGAACTTTTATAGAATTTCTTGGTTATAAGAGTAATACTAATTTTCAAAAGAAAATTATTTATTACCTTAAAATTAAATAAAATTCTCATTTGTTTATTTGCTATAATTATGTTATTTTTCTTAATCTTATTAGCATAATAGCAATCTACTCCATTAAAGACCTATCTCCGTACAATTTTATTAAAATTTGTGTATTTTTCAGGGATCTAGTTGATTTTTCATTTGCAAAATATGCATTTTTTAAAAGGAAGTAAAAAATCTGAAAATCGGCTATAATAATATAGCCTTCCATCTCATTGCTTTGAAGGTATGATGTTGTGGAGAAAAAAAATAGTGAAAAAAGTTAGAGGTTTAAAAATCGAAAAAACTGGGTATTTTTAGCCAATAGCGAAACAGCAATTTTCTGCGTCTAGCGGCGTCAACTTTTAAGGTTGTACCCTGTGAAATTTATAGTTTAGTGTCTAACCTGTTCATTGTAGGTTTCTAAATAAACAGAAATACCCTTTATAATTTTAAAAAATTGTTATATTAATATATTAGTCAGCATGTGTTTACTTTATGCGTACTTCAGTATTATGTATACCTGACATGTATTTCTGTACATCTTTAATATATAAGTGCATGTGTGTGTGTGTCTCCAAAACTCCAAAGTTGAGTAACGTTTTCATGTTTGGCTTTGTAAACTACGATAAGAATAACACTGGTCAACAAAGAATTTGTCTCAAGTAAAAGAATGTCAAATTATCTGTATCACCCACAGTTTCTCTGTTCCACGATATCCCTCTCAGTTCCTGTTACATGTGCTAAATTTCAGTTAAGCTGCTGAAATGTGAAGCTAAGGGTTTAAGAAATACTCCTAATTAAAAAGTTTATGAATAGAATTAACCTAGTGAAATCATAAATCCAGTTATCTGAGTCAATGAGTCCCAAAAATATGTAAAAAAATACTAAGAGTGAAAAAATCAACATAGGCACCAGCGGCACAGACAACAGTGAACCACAACGCAGCGTGCGGTTGTCATGGTAACAAGCTGCTAATGCCACGCTGTCTGTTGATTGGCTAAAATGACCCAAATTTCCCAACTTTAATTCCAAATAACATCAGATTCTTTAATTTACGAGATAAAGTAATTGGTCGGTCGTAACTAAAACTCAGAGTTGCATCGGTTCACCAAAATTGAAAGCAATCTGAGCAAAATTAAGGAGGGCCCATTTTGCGAATGAGAAAGACTCCTTTTTCAGGAAGTTATAGGACACTTATCTTACAATTCTTTTGTTAAATCTCTTTCACTCTCTCTTACCCTCTCTCTCTCCACTTCTCTCCATTCAATGAAAATCATAACTGGAGAAATAAACAAACCAACATTTATATCGGTCATTATGATAAGGATCTTTTCACTTTGATAAGGATCTTTTCACGAAGTTTAAAAGTGTTTAGTTACAAAGAAATTACTTTAAAAATCTGCCGGTCAAAGTGAAAAGATCCGATACCTGTTTCCCTAGTTTTTTTTTGTTTTTTTTTCTGTTTGTCAAATAAATAATTTCGTGAATAATCGCGGGTTAGCGAAGATTTTAAGCCTGTTGTGTAAGGTAAGGCCCTTTCTGTGTTTGTAAGAGAAAGGATGAGCATGAAGAAGACAAAGATTAAAAATGAAAGCGGGAAGGATATTAACTGGAGCGACGAGAGAGAAAGAGAGGGGCGAAAATCAAAGTCGTGAGAAAATTGTGAGTAAAAAGATAGGAAATTCTTCTGATTTTTTCTCATGGAAAATAAGTAATTGAGAGAAATATTGACAAAAAAGAAAAAGAAAATCGAAGAAAGAAAGAAAGAAAGAAAGAAATGAGGTGAAGGGAAGAAAGTATTGAGTTCAGAAAAAATATATGAAAGAGGAAAGGTTGGAGGAGAAAGGTGAATGAAGGAGAATGTTTTGAAAGAAGTGAAATAGAGAAGTGATAAAGAAGTGGCAGTAAGAGTGAAAGAAATGGAGTGTGTGAAAGGGAATGAGTGTGAGTGAGGGAAAGAGAGAGACACGCAAAGAGTATGACTCTGTGCGTGTGCGTTAGAGAGAGAAGTGAATAGTGTGTAAGAATATGAGATCGAGAGAGTAAGAGAGAAATGTAAACCGTATGAGAGAATGAGAGTGAGAGAAAAGAATATAAAAAGAATAAGAATGATAGAGAAAGGCGGAAATCTGTTGTGAGAAAAATACGAAGCGAGAGGACAGGCGAAATGTGAAAGATTATTGGAGAAGGGCAAATGTGAAAAACAGATTTGAAGAGAATCACGAATGGGAAGAAGGGTGGCGAGAATAAGGCATGGAAGTATGTGAAGAAGAAGAAAGGGAAATAGCTGAGATAAAAGATGAAAAAGAAGGAAGAGTCGAACAAATTTGAAAGAAGAATAAGGTGTGTGAAAGGAAAAAGGTGTAATAGGGAAATGAAGGTAGAGAAATTATGAGAATGAAAGGCGGTGAGCTGGCAGAATCGTTAGCACGCCGGGCGAAATACTTGGCAGTATTTCGTCTGTCGTTACGTTCTGAGTTCAAATTCTGCCGAGGTCGACTTTGCCTTTCATCCTTTCGGGGTTGATTAAATAAGTACCAGTTACGCACTGGAGTCGATATAATCGACTTAATCCGTTTGTCTGTCCTTGTTTGTCCCCTCTGTGTGTAGCCCCTTGTGGGTAGTAAAGAAATAAGAAATTATGAGATTGAGAGAGCAAGAGAGAATGATTGCTGAGAGATCCGAGAGCTGAAGTAGGAATGAAAAGAGGGGGGTGAGATGTATTGTCTGATAAAGACAGAATTGGAGAGATGCGAGAAAGAGAAAGTAAAGATTAAAACCATAAGATAATGTTGAAATGGCTGCGGAGTGTGAAGAGAGAGAGAGAGGGGGGGGTATAAGCGAGATGGAAAGATAAACAAGTGAGGGATTGAAAGACAAGTCTTGTCCTCTATTGTAATTCCATTCACGCAGACACACGCGGCCTTACTGCTTTCATATTGACCCTAGAAGGATGACGGGCAAAGCTGACTTCGGTGAGATTTGAGCCCAGAACATAAAGTATTTTGGGATCTTTTCGGTTTGAACGGCAGTTTTTAAAAGTAATTTCCACGTAACTAAACACTTTTAAACTTCGTATTCTGGTAGAATGTGTTTATAAAACATCTTTTTCTCTTGGCTTTGTTGAGAAAATTCTATAGTTTGTAAGATATTTGTTGTTTTTTTTTTTTCAGTTTCTGCAATTTCAACCAACCAATGATGTCTATTGAGGTGAAAACATTCTGTGCCGTATGAATATGTCCCTCGTTTAAGAAACAGATTGGGTTTATTTACAATTTCTGAAGAAAAAAAGATACCCTTCCCCCCATACCTAACCCCACCCCTAACTCTAACCCTAAAACATTGAAATGCAATAGATCGATATTAGGGTCATAATTATGGGTGACAATTTCATATGACACCGCTAGAAAAAACTGCCGTTCAAACCGAAAAGATCCATATTTTGTTCGAAAACTCCATAAAGTGAAAGTAAAGGGGAGAGAGAAAGGTTGAAAGAAAGGGACTAAGGTGAAGGATTGAGAGCAACATGCGTCTAACAAAGGAGGGAGTGGCGAGCAAACCGACCCGAGGGTTTGGCTGGTGCTTAATTTTATCGACCCTGGAAGCATGAATCGCAAAGTTGACTTCGGTGCTATTTGATCTCAGAACCTAAAGAACCGTAGCTAAACTTTGAAATTATTTTGTTCGACACGTGAGGGTAAAAGGAAGAAAAAAAGGTTGAAATGAAGAGACTGGATACAATAGACCGTCGATGGAACAGAAATGTGATTGGGGCGGATAAGTGAGTAAATCAACCTCTATATTTAGCTGGTATCTTACTTTATCGGCCCCGGAAAGATAAAAGGCGAAGTTTGACCTCTGCGGGATTCGAACTCAAAATGTACAGAGCCAGAACACAAATACTTAAAGATGTTTTGTCCAATGCTCTAACGAACCTACCAATCCACCGCAAACGTTGTAATATGAGAAAGAATTATTAGATCATCAGTGAATGTGATTGTGCATAGACAGGGTGTTGGAGGTGTTGGAGAAGAAGTTGTGAGAGAAGGTTTAAGAGAGGAAGACGGAGCGGGAGGGGGCAAATAGATTCACCAATGACATATCGCCACTTGCTAGTCACTGGCTTTTGTAAAACTTAAAGCTGGTCGCCTCATAACAATAGTCAGCCGATACTTTTCATTGATATTCTTGTTTGATAAATAAACCACTCAGCCCATGTGTTACTTTCTCATAACAGATGATTGTCTAAGAAATGATAGGCTAAAATAAAGATCGGATGTTCATTTTGTTTCGACATGTAAGCAAACGCTCCAGCAACTAATATTCGGCTTGCAGTAACAAGTTCAGAAGCTTTTTATTTTGTTGGTTCCTGCCATCATGGTACGATACCACCGACTTCTCGTTTGGCTTTATTTATTTACTCTTAGTCAACCATATCGAACCCAGTGTTTTATTTCAATATGATACCTATTTTATAGATTTCAATTTATCGAACTGCTAATTTACATGAAAAAATACATTCAACAGCTGGCGGATTCACTGAATCGCTTGAGCACTGAATAGAATGTTCCGCAGTAGGCTATGATGGAGGCGCAATGGCCCAGTGGTTAGGGCAGCGGACTCGCGGTTTCGATTCCCAGACCGGGCGTTGTGTGTGTTTATTGAGTGAAAACACCTAAAGTTCCACGAGTCTCCGGTAGGGGTGGTGTACTCTTTCGCCCCAACTTTCTCTCATTCTTTCTTCCTGTTTCTTGAGTAACGCTGCGATGGACTGGCATCCCGTCCAGCTGTAGGGAACACATACGCCATAGAAACCGGGAAACCGGGCCCATGAGCCTGGCTAGGCTTGAAAAGGGCGCATAAATAAAATAAAATGTAGGCTATGATACGTTCTGGCATACCGTTTCGGCGCTGCTTATTTGGCGGCGCTGATTCGAAGCTAACTTATTTGACATCGGACGTTTTAATGCTTCTCTCGCTCTCTTTATGTTTGTGAGCATATTTTTCTTTATCTGTAGAAGAGGAAAAGTGTTTATATGTCAATCATGTTAAATTAATAAATTGTAATTTCCTTCTCCCCCCTTCTGTCTGTTTGTGTATATTTCTGCACTTGTGTGTGTATTTGCATCCAATGCCAAAAAGTACTGTCGCCCAATCAGGCTGAATGTCCACTCAGCTGCGCCAAATCACCCCCATTTCGTCCATAGTATTTGGCTTTCTGCACACTGAAGTCAACCTTACCTTCCATCACTAGCGTAGCTAGAGTGTGTGCCACCCGGGGCGGCCCTTCCGTTTGCCGCCCCGGATCCTGCAAAAAATACATACTGACAACAGCCAACCAAAAGTGCCGCCGGGACGGACCACCCCTACAACCCCCACCCTAGCTACGCTAGTGCCTTTCATCCTTCAGGGTTCGACTTAAAAAAGAAAAGAACTAATCCGAGGCGGTGAATTAGCGGAACTTCAAAACTGTCCGACTGGATTCACTTTGGTATTTGTTCCAGGTCTTTACGTTCCGAGTTCAAATCTTACCATGGCCTGCTTAGATGGTACACTTAAACTCTTCGCCCAGTTTAACACCACGACCTGACACTTCGAGTGGCTACAGAGCAGTGATTCCCAAAGTGGGCAGTATTGTCCCCCTGGGGGTGGGGGTGGAAAGTTCCAAGGGAGCGTTGAAGAAAATAATGGGTTCATTAAGTTAAGTTTTGTGAAATATAGTTGCTTTGAATTTGCTTCAAAAACAGGTCTATGTTTGTGATGGTTAGTTGGGGTGGGGGCACTAGGAGTGTGGCCAGGGTTTCAAGGGGGCAGCAGCTTGAAAAAGTTTGGGAACCACTGCTTTAGAGGAATCCACTCCGTTAAAAACACTCGGGCCCGGCTTCCCGTTTGAAGATACTTTCCTCTCTCTCCTGGTTTCGGAAACCCTGTAACTGGTCATGAACACTTGTCTTCCCTCCTAAATTAAACATAAATAAATAAATAAAAAGATATACGACCGGCTTCTGTACATCTTTTCGTACTCCACTATTAAGTTGAGTCACCAGTTTTAGCGGAAGAGGTTTTGTATACATATAAATATGTCTGAAGCATGATGGCTCCTGATAAGTCTTTATAAGGATTAGATATTTGCTACGCTTAACTTCTACGTGAAGTACAAAATACTTCAAGGAAAATCAACCAACACAAAACAAATTTAAAGAACTTTACCACTCATCTTATAAGCAGTTTGATAACACAGAGTATGATTTAACGAGCTCTGTTTTAGAGCAAAAGATGAGATAGTGCTATCATTTGTTTTTAAAGATCTTGGCCAGTTTGGTGAGAAAAATCGCTTGCTCTCTTATCTCGATGATATCGCCAAGGAATTCGGAATATGAAGCACAAGACTTCGGTGGTGTCGTAACAAAATGAGATCGTGAGCTCGGTGTTGACCCAAGTCGCTAAACGATAATGATGGTGATGATGACGATGATGATGGTGGTAGTGGAGGTGATAGTGGTGACAATGATATCGGTGGGAGTGATGATGATGATGATGGAATGTTTTTAATCATAGGTTCACTCAGTCAGGGTTAAACAACCGCCACAAACGTGATTTGTGCTTTGTTCCCACTGCATGGTACCTTGCGAAATTTTATAATTACAGTAATCCCTCGACTATCGCGGGTGTTACGTTCCAAAATCTCCCACAGAAATAATTAAAATCTAAAAAAATATAAATACCTATCGGCCGCAGAAACTCGCGGTATACTGAGGAGTCCGTGATATAAATTTACTTATATTAGCCAGAAAAATATACTGAGTGCGCGATAGGTGAACCGCGATGTGGCGAGGGATTGCTGTACTTTATAATTCCTTACCTTGGGTTGACCAACAACTTATGAGATGAAGTCTGAGTACTGTAGTATAGTGTTTTTCATAGGACATGCCTGTGAAGATTGTAAACGGACAAAAGAATCGCCAAGCCCGTAACACAGGGGAGCGGAGCATAAACAAATACCTGGCCGGTTGCTATCAGTTTGTAGTGGTCGCCTTCGAGACCTCAGGTGTTCTCCGACTCCGTATTGTTGATTTCCTCCACAAGATCAGGATAAATGCGGCTTACGTGAGAAATAACCTTCGCTAAGTTGGGTGGCTATTACAGCGAGTGTTGTTGACCATTTTCTGTGGCGAGCTGGCAGAATCGTTAGCACGCCGGGCGAAATGCGTAGCCGTATTTCATCTGCCGTTACGTTCTGAGTTCAAATTCCGCCGAGGTTGACTTTGCCTTTCATCCTTTCGGGGTCGATAAATTACGTACCAGTTACGCACTGGGGTCGATGGAATCGACTTAATCGCTTTGTCTGTCCTTGTTTGTCCCCTCTGTGTTTAGCCCCTTGTGGATAGAAAAGAAATACATTTTCTGTAGCAACGCCTTTGCAACCATGTCCACGAGGCACGGCTAAACACGCCACTTCCGGGGTATACAACCCATTACCCCCCCCCCCTAATCTTCTGCTACTTAATTCCCTCACCATTTTGCGTTAGTTTATTCTTTTTTGTGTGTTTGTAACACTGACAGCGCCTGAATATTATGAGGACGTCAAACAGAAAGCGGTCGAAAAGCACAGTTCTTAAACATTCGCTGAATAGAAACTTGTAGCCATATCTAATTCATGCCACACCTTAATGTATTAAAAGAGTACAGTGATGCCTCACTTTACGAGAAGCCAGATTTACGAGTTCTATTTTATAATAAATATATAATGGTCAAACAGCTATTTTGTGAACCAAGTGCAAAAGTTTCTACTACCATAACAAATGCGTGTTACCGAGAAATTTACAGAGAGCGAAAAAAGCTTCTAAGCTAACAACTCTAGAATTATTTGTTTAAAAAGAAATTTACAAGTCCGTCTACGAGTGCTTGTGAATCGGTGACCGCGTCTACAAATGCTGGTGTGTACGAGTCTAGTGCGAGTGAAAGGGGTTCAGGAAACGATTATATTTTTTTATTATAAATGAACTTGACATACTTTTTTACTTTACATGAAGTATTTTTTACATTCCACTGTTGTTTTATTGCCATTTATTTACGACCATTATGAAATTTATAGGTAAAATAGTTTTATGAGAACGAATTATGATTTAAAACATTGCTACTACGAGAAATTATTGCTCTGCTTTACGAGCGATCTCCGGGAACGAATTAACTCGTTTATCGAGGTATTACTGAATAAATAAAAAAAGATAATATAGTCCTAAGTGCACTTACGTCTGAAAAAGACGGGAGGTAAGGCACGAACGTCTTAGATTATATAGGTGGTCAGTTGAGTAGGTCTGACCCGGGGCTAAACAACAAGACATTGAAGATACCGGCTACTTCTTGTACATATGTGTTAATGAGAACAAAAGTATGCATGTATGTACGCTTAATCAGAAAATCCTTCTTCGCTGGTACCACCTCTTTTTTTCATCCGTATCGGTTCTGTATATAACTTTACAACATGACCACCATCATCATGGAGAGTCTACATTGTTGTTCGACTTGTTAGAAATAAGAGCTAGCTGCCAACATTACCACGAATCACACCGTACCACAACCCTTTTGATACTAACGTGCCTGAGACCACCTCTTCAAACGTTGTTTTAAAGTGATCAACATTTCATATTAATTCATATTCTAAACACTAGTTTCATAATGACAGGTATTTTACGAAATACTTTATTTTTCAGCCACAGCCTAACCCCCCTCCGCACCACCACCTTATATTACTATCACCACCGCCGCCGCCGTCACCAAAGAGAAAGAAAGTGGAGAGGCAAAGGCCACATTTATTGACCAGTGTGGTCTTCGATATACAAAAAGACAGAATAGTCACGGATGAAATGCGTTTGCTCATAGATCCGGCCTGGGAATAAATCACTAAACACCTAGTAACCATTAATCATGCTAGATAGAGCAACCAAATCACCCTCACATCATGCTCAATTGTCTATGGAAGACCATATTGAACAAAATGCACAGGATGAGCGCTTGTAATCATAAGATCTTCATCGGGACAGACATGGACTCAAAGACTAAGAACAATTACTACGGCCCACCAAAACTAACACTAAATGGTCGCCCGATCTGTTAGAAATATCAGCCAAAAACTCGACGATTATTTGCAAGTGTGGAACCCCTTTGATTGCTGTTTTACTCCACAGGATTCCATAGCCATTTGATGTTTTTTAAAAAATCCCATTATATTTTTATAATTAAATTTTAATAGGAATTGTATAAAAAGTTAAAATATTTTGAGTATAACCGATTCAGTGCATATAATTTTTAGCAACTAAATCTTATATAGACCCCACTCCCCATAAGGGTCATACGGACCTCGATTGAGGACCACTCCCCTAGCATCTTGAAAAGGACACTTCCGATCATATTGCCCTGGATAGACTGTTTGAATAAAAGGTGGTGGTCATGGCTGGGTTGTTTGAACATGGGTTTACTTAATCAGGTAGTACTAATCGGATCGTGTTAATGCTTATCGGTGGTTGGGGGAACCTATATATGGTTGCTTAAGGTGCTAAAAACAGCAGCCGTGTGTCTTGAACCCACACTCTAATGAGGTTAAAAAACTGTGGGACACATTGGGTAATGTTGTTTCAGGATGCATTATAGTAATAAAAGGCCGTGTGGTAATGGCCGGAACGTTTTTGACCATGTCGAGCACTACAATAGCAGCCATATCGCCCTAAAATCACACTAATGCCTTTTAAAAAATGTGGGAGATAGGATAATGCCTTAAATAAGCGCTTTAGTCATGACTGGATTGCCCATGACCATGTCTGCTCCAGCACTAGATAAAAATAGCAGTTATATATCCCTTAAATCATACTGTTAGTGCCTTTTAAAAAAGCGGAACATTATAAAGTTGTCTTAGATACTATATTAATGAAAGGCGGTATGTGGTCATGAATGGAACGCCTTTGATTATATCTGTTCGTTTAACTTATGACCCTGACTCTAAAACGACAATATCATGATAGTAACACATGGAGCAGTAAAAAAAAATATATTTGGGCCAACTTTTTAAGTATATTGTTAATTAAAATTACATTTGATTTACTGATCGGAATGAGAGAAATGAGTGATACCAGTGCGACGTGTTGGTATGCGTTCAGTAAAACCAACTTATAAAATAGGTGTGTGTGTGTTCACGAGGAATAAAATAGAAGAATAAAGAGTAAAGGTAGAATAAAGGTGGGAGAATAATGTTCACAATTCATCTTTTTCCAAAGAATTTGGATGTTGGTTGGTACTTCCATGAAGGTACAGGTCCTGCTATAACGGAACCCTAACACGGATCCCTAGATCCAGTCTCAGCTGTGAACTTGGAACCTAACAGACGACCAACCATAGCACTTACTCAGCGTACCTATTCATTTAGATCACAAGTGAACTAAACCGCTCATATTTTATTTTTTTTATTTTATCTAGTTTCAGCTCACGAGCTGTGGCCATGCTGGGGCACCGCCATTTATATATATATATATATATATATATATATATAGATAGATAGATAGATAGATAGATAGATACGCAGGCAGGCAGGCAGGCAGACAGACAGACAGACAGACAGACAGACAGACAGACAGACAGACAGACAGATAGATAGATAGATAGACAGACAGACAGAGATAGATTCACACACATACATAAGTGTATGAGCGTAGGCACATACATACGTATGGATGGATAGCTGTACAAAAGAGAGAGTATCTAGGAAGACATTATCCAGTGTACTTCCTTACTTAAGACGATCGAACATTTGGCTGCTATTTCTAGCAATTGTAGTTGCTATATAAAAACTCTGTTGTGTGGTTGTGCCATCATGAATGTTGTTTAACCTCAAGCCGATATATGCTCAGAGACATTCCAGCCACGACTATCCAGTCTTCTCAAATACAGTGTACCCTTTACCACATTATTTATTTAATACCGTCTCTCTTTTAAGCCAGTAGGGTACAGTTTGAGGGAGATTTGGCTATTATTAATTTGGAAATGCATGAGTATATACATCTGTATAATATACAATCTTACATGAATCTAGGAACCGGAGTAGGATCACCATAAACTTTGTGAAGCTCCCATTAATATTTTCAAAAAGAAAAAGAAAAAGTTGAACAATTTAATTTATTCGTTTTGTTCTTGAGAATTAGTTGTTTAAAAAAAGTTTGTCTCGCACAAACTTTTACTCACCGACCAACAAGCTCTGGTATAATGTTTCCTTTCGCTGTAATATCTGCTTACATCAAGTATACAAGCTTACCCCCGAGTCGGAAGTTGACCGGGTCACAGCGGGATTTTATTTATTTATTTATTTGACGATCGAGAGTGCAAGGACTCAACCCTGAACAGGACGCTAGTCCTTCGTAGTGTTAACTCCCAGCTGTCACTGATACTCATTCTTAATTCGAGTGGGGTGGATTGGAGCAAAACGAGTGGAATATAGTCGCTTTCTGAAGATGGAGACTACTTCATCGCCCGTTTCGAGAATCGAAACTACGACCTAACGATCTTGAGTTCAAAACACCCTTAACTCAGTCATATACAGATACGTGCGCACACCCATATAGATGTACGTATATAGCTAGATAGATAGATAGATAGATAGATAGATAGATAGATAGATAGATAGATAGATAGATAGATAGATAGATAGATAGATAGATAGACAGATGTATATGTGTGTATAGATATAACTAACCCTGCCACCTTTTTTAAAATTCAATAATTTAGAGTACTTATAGTTTTAGATACAGCATTATAATAAATTTCCATACAATCACTGAAAGCTCACTGAAATGCAAACCCCAAAGTCCATCCACGCCTTAACTCGTGTCTGATTAAACCCCAAATCAACAGAACTGTGCTAATGTTAAACTGTGTGACGGACCCTCCTCGATCACAAATATTTTCTTCTCCACTTTGGCAACTTTACACAGCGTAATTTACTTAATTCTGTGATAAATATAAATGAATTAAATCAAAAACTGAATTATATTGGAAAATTAAAATATAAACGTACTCACATACATGTATATAATATATATATGTATATATATTGAATTCCTTCGTCAGGAATGGGGATTTTCGAAGGGTTAGTGGATTTCATACAACCTAATGTGACATTCCAAAACATATTTGTATTATTTTCGATATACTGTACCTTCCCATAATTTCGGCATACGCTACACACTCACAGGTATATATGTATATAAATATATCGATTTACAGTGGGATATTCCCTTTATCGATCTCTGATCACAGTGATTTGAGAACAAATGGAGAATATATCTTTGCCTTAAACTTTTGCCAAGCTGAACTTTTTAAAAATAACCAGGAATTCAGATCCATCGCAATATAGAATAGCTACACTCTCTGCTATTTGCTCAATCTAATTAAGTGAGTATCTTCGAGTCGCAAAGAAACCCCTGATCAATCGTGATCAGGAAACCCCCATTGCTTCTAAATATGCTCTATCTCCTTCAAGCAGAGGGCCACACAGTACATTGTCAGGCACGCAGTTGTTGATTGCCGGGCATGTCGGAGTCTTCCTTTTGATCAGGTTCTGTCTTCTATGCCTGTAGATTCTCGCTGATTTTAACTTCTGGCTGAGGGGTTTATCCTTTTAGGCCTTTCATTATATTCCGATGAATTCCTGTATCCAATTACGATCTGGCATTTTCTGCTTACGTGTGACCATTTCCCTCTAGCCTTTTTAAAAAACCAGTGAGCAGTACAGTAAACCCTTCTTCCTTGTTTTACAAAATTTATCAATGTTGTCCTAAGAAACTCGTTTTCATCACTTTATCTGTTTCTTTTTCCTCCGGACGTTGCTTATAGCTCTATGATGACTCAGAGAAAATATGAGCACTTCTTCTCCAAGTTCCTAACATATTCTACTCACTTTGCACTAACAAGAAGCCTTCCACTGCCATTTACTCGTTATCTTGTTTTGATGTTTTGATCAGAAAAATAATATGGAAGAAAGGTTAGAGAGAAGTTGTGACATGTAGACATTATAAGATTACTGTTCCAACAGGGTTTTGGAATCGGATTTTAGCCTCGAAAACATTCGCTAATTACACGAGCACTTGGAATTTACACACACAAATACACGCGCGCACACGCGAGCGCAGATGTTTGGATTAATTTATGAATAATCAAAGACACACACACATATACACACATACGTATATAAATATATACAAACTATGTATGCATGCAGATATGTATACAGAAATACATATTAGTGTATAAGCATGTATGAGTGTGTACGTGTGTATGTACATGAGTGTGGATGCGTGCTTTGTGTATATATATATATATATATATATATATAATGGATTGCATTGGGTATATGTTGAAGATCTGATATCAAAATCGATATGTTTATGAATAAAACACTTTCCCCCGTTTGACAAAATTCAACAACGGATATTACTTGTTCAAGGTAATAGCATCAGCAACACATTAGTGTTTCTGTTAATGTATCAATGGTGGAGTATAGCGAGTGTATTCGTGTATAAACACATGTGTGTCTGTAGGTGTGTATATATAAGTTACGTGCATTAAATAAATCGCCGGTGGAGGATTGCAACGAAATGATGGGAAGTGAAGTGATATATAGCATTGCTGAAGGACGTCAAGGTAATGTGTGTGTGTATACATACATACATACATACATACATACATACATATAGACAGACAGACAGAAATACGTACATATATATATATATATATATATATATATATATTACATACACACACATATACATACATGTGAGAGTATGTGTGTGTGCATGTATTCATGCCTATCTACGTGTGAGTGTTTGTGTATAAATATATATATATATATACATACATACACACACACACACACACATAATGTATGCATATGTGTGTGTGCGTGTGCGCGCGGGCGAGTAATAACACATACACACGACATGAATGTGAGTGTTTCCACGTCGTCGCCAACGATTGGTGGAGCGGCTTCGAAACCCCGATTTCATAAAACTCACCACGTAACGCGAACATCTCTTGTCCTCGGGAAGGTGATTAAACAGTTGGCTAACCTACTCAGCCAATGTAAACTATGGTTGACCATAAGTACAATAATTGCATAATCTGCTTACCCCCTCCTCCCGCCTCGCGAACTACTTGTACAAGGAAATAAAGTAGTTTAAAATATATGCAAAGATAAATGAATAATAAATAAAAGCATGCCGGCGGCTTAGATTCATTCTATTGTGTCTGTTTGTATGACTTTCTCAATAAATTCTGAGAAAGAAAAAAAAGAAGAAGAATTATACATTTTAACCGTATAATTATTTAAAAATTTCACTTTTGCATAATTAACAACCAGCTTTATAGTTTGTGTAGGGAAATCTTCTGCTAGGAAAACAAGTAGTGCTAACATATTTAATATGCCAATATATTTAATGTAGTGAAACAAAAAAAATTTAATTATTTAAATTTACATCCCTAATGAGGAAAAAAAAAAGGAAATCTAGTCTAGAAAAAAAAAATTTAAGGGAGTCAATCATAAAAGTTAAATTAATCGAAAGTAGAATATGAACATACAGGTGCAGGAGTGGCGGTGTGGTAAGTAGCTTGCTTACCAGCCACATCGGCAAGCACCTTGCGCATGCATTGCACCTTGGGCAAGTGTCTTCCACTATAGCCTTGGGTCGACAAAAGCCTTATGGGTGGATTTGGTAGATGGAAACTGAAAAAAGCCTATTGTATATATGTGTGTGTGTGTGTTTATCCCCCCCACCCATTGCTTGACAGCGATGCTGGTGTGTTTACATCCCCGTAACTTAGTGGTTCAGCAAAAGAGGCCAATAGAATAAGTACTAGGCTTACAATGAATAAATCTTGAGGTCGATTTGTTCGACTAAAGGTGGTGCTCCAGCATGGCCGCAGTCAAATGACTGAAACAAATAAAAGAGTAAAAGAGTAGACAAAGGAAGGTGAGTCTGATCTTTGGCAGTGACAACTCTAGATATGTTTCAACATTAATAAAAACCTCCTCGTGAGAACTTAGGTCCCCCACCACCACCACCACCATACTTGCCAGACTTGAAATAACTGAGGGATATAAAGAAGTAGAGTGAATAAATAATAATAGATGTGACAACTTTATGGAATATTTGAAATGGCACTTAGGTTCAGTAGAAGAACTAGGAACAAACTCCTACTACCCCTGTAAATGATTCCCTGTTGCATGTATAAATTGATCACTTCTACTGAAAAAACTATCTTCTCACCCACCACAAGTCCTTGTTACAATATTATAATCACTTAAACTCGCCAGTCTCGAAGGGCCAGCAAAAGCCATGGACACAGCTCCTTCCTTTTGTCCAATATAAAAAGAATAAATAAAAATCCAGGGAAGCTCATAGTAAATGAGATACCAAATAACTAAACTTTATCATTGGTCAAGGAATGAATTTTGGCCAACAAATACTTGTAGTTAAAGGTGCAGAATTGAAAGCCCACACATTCATTCCTGTTATCAGATCATAATCTTGAAACAACCTGCATGAGACCACCTTTGGTTCTATGATGCAAACTTCCTGTTTTAAAATTATCTAAATTAAAACCTTCCATAAAAATTTCGTGCCAATTTATGTTCCAAACATCATATTAATAAAAGAAAAAGTTATTTTACTAAATTCTTCATTATTTTCAAAATTAATTGAAACAATAGCAGTGAATTTCAACAGAAATCTGATAGCAAAAGGGTTAAGCATATCTTAAGTTCAGAAGCATCCCAGCCATGACCATCCAGTCATTTTTTTATTACTGTAAATCCCAGACTACATCATCCAATGGTGGTAGGGTGTGGTTTAAGCCTTTTGATACCAACCCACTTGAGATTGCCCCTGTTTCTATGATACAAATTCTGTTTTAAAGTGATCTAAATTAAAACCATTCATAAAAATTTCATGCTAATTTATGCTTCAAACCCCAATTTAATAATGACTAATTTCTCCATTAATTTCAAAAATAATTGAAAAAAGACAGTGCATTTCAACAGAAATATGGTAAAAGGAGAGCTAAATCGCTTGCTACTATCCTTGAAAATAAAAAAAAGACATACGTATCCAGGGTAATGTAGTTCTAGATACATTATACATTAATCAAAGACAGGATGATCATGGCTGAAACACTTTTGATCAAAGGTTTGTATGGTTAAGTCTAACCTTGGGCTACACAACAACACCAATAACAAATGTCAGTTTAGATTGATATTAGTGATTGGTTTAATACAACAGAAACCAACTCTTATGTCAACTTTCTCTTGATGTTTCTACGTGTGGAAGGTT
Source organism: Octopus sinensis (assembly GCF_006345805.1). NCBI lineage: Eukaryota > Metazoa > Mollusca > Cephalopoda > Octopoda > Octopodidae > Octopus > Octopus sinensis. The sequence continues at coordinate 5,815,727 of NC_043005.1, read as the reverse complement.
TAGGTGTTTCAAAAGCCACAGTGGTTAAAGTGAATGAAATGGGTTCAGATATGATACAATGCCAATTTGCAGACACACCTTACTAGAGAAAACCCACAGCCACAAGTTATACGGTACTAAACTTCCAGCTCCACTTCTAATAAAGTGGGTTTTAATTCTTGATTGCGTAATTAACACATTAATTATTAAATACAACTGTGCAGTGCTTGACTAGGATATTGAAATAGCTGGCACTTGTGGAAGTGATTTAGTGAAGGCCAAGAGGAAATGGGTTGAAATAAGATGAGGAGAGAAAGAAGAGAAGTGATTTACTCATGTAAAGGGGAAAATAACTTCCCACAGAGAGGGTAGAAATAGAATCATTAAAGATTGGAATATTTACTGATGTATGAATGTGTATATATATGTCTGTATATGTGTTATTTACTACACACACACATACATATATATATGCATAAGTATATATATATATATATATATATATCCTGAGCGTCTGCTAATACTTTACATGTACCACGTCCTCACATTGTTGATTTTTTTTGTGTTTGTTTGTCGTTTTGGGGGATTTATATATACATACATACATACATACATATGTGTGTGTGTGTATGTATTTGTCTCCCTGCTATTGCTTGACAACCAGCGTTGGTGTGTTTATGTCCCTGGAACTTAACAGTTCGGCAAGAAAGGAAGCTGAAAAAAGTTCATTGTATACAAGTATGTGCTTGTATGTGTATGTATATATATGTACACGAGTGTAATTATCTATATATATATATATATATATATGTAAATGAAAAACATCAAAAGTGCAATAATACAGTTCAGGAGTGGATTTGGTTGTTTGGAATTATTATGCTAGTACTTTGCAAAAACTAAAATCAATGCTTATAATGGATTCTTTCCATGGTCATCTTCTGGATGATGTAAGAAACAGTTTGCAAACAGCACAGCACAAAACTTGTCATTTTTGAGGATTAACAAAACCC